>NC_056737.1:46935802-46953560 GCF_019279795.1 Protopterus annectens | reverse complement strand
AAGTTCATTTTAGATACTTTTAAATACTAAATTAGAAGGTAAAGGAAAAGAATAACATTTTTAATAACCTGTTAAACTTTGACCTAATCTTAAATAATAAATGGAAATTAAGGAAGACTGATGACTTGTGATTTTTTAAAAAATTGTGTTGCAGTTTTCCTAAGTAACTGCAAAATGTTTTCAATTTCTTTTTTTGCCTCTATGCCTACCAACTATCAAGCTTTTCCCTGATCAGGGCACAGCCTATCCATTTTCTAGTGCAAGAGAAGTTTGGCCAGATGTATATGGTGGCAAGGGTATGTTATAATACTGGCAGCCACAGGGGTTACCTGTGTTGCATGATCATCTTTGCAAATAAAAGCATATTCATTGTTTTATTTCCACTATTGATGATGACAAGCTTCTGCATCACCACAAAGGTCACTTAGTCCACTCAGTCCCATGTATATGTACTCCTTCACATGTGGTTCATAGGACGATACAAGGCTTTTGGCACGGAGGCCCTTATAAGAAGGGAACAATGCTTTTTACAGTATGCACACTCCTTACAATTCACATACTTAGCTTTGCCAAGGGTGCTGATGTCACCCACCTAGAAATACACCTCTGGGAGTGCAGTAACCTAGTAATTTCTGTAGCGTGTCCTGTAACTGCATAATGCTGTAGTGTGATAAACTAGTTTCGTAGGTGCTTTAATCTCAGGTTTGCCAACTGTGTGTGTCTCTGCCTGCCTGAGAAGGGGGCAATGCTTTTTAGAGTATGCACAATACTTACAATTCACATACTCACCTTTGGCAAGGGTGCTGATGTCACCCACCTAGAAATACACCTCTGGGACAGCTGTAACCCACTAATCTCTGTAGTGTGTCAGGTAACTGCATACTGCTGGAGTGTGATTTAGAAGTGTGGTAGAGTTCCATCCACAACCATGACAGTTATGTGTTTTCTGTATGTTTCAATGTCTGTGTAGGGAGCAATGCATTATAGCCTACTCACTCACAGGACATTTACAATGCCCTACGTTGGTGATCCTGCTGATGTCATTCCTTGTCAAATACACCTCTGGGGAATGAAGTTCCTAGTAATCCTTGTGGAGAGTCCTATCACATCTCTATGCAGTAGTGTGATATAGACCTTGGTCATGGGTTCTATACCCGTGGATGTGTTGTGTGCGTCTCACTGTCTGTTTTGTGAGAAATGCATTTTGGGCTACTCACTTGCAGGATATTCAAATTGCCCTAATTTGGTAACCCTGCTGATATCATTCCTTGTGAAATACACCTTTGGGGAAGGGGTAGTCCAGTAATCTCTGTAGTGCATGCTATAACTGTGTAATGCTGTAGTGTAATAAACTAGTCAGGTAGGAGTTCTATTCCAAGACGTGGCAGGTGTGTGAGTGTGTCTGTGTGTGTTCGACAGTCAGAGCCTGTGTGGAGGTGGCTGTGAGTGTCTAACCACTAGACATGTTGAACAGCATTTTTTATAGTTTTCCTATATGGTGTAACTCCCATTGGCATACTGACTGATGTCAGACACGTTCACATGCCCTAGCCCACAAAACCTCAGAATAACCCCTGTCGTGCATGTAATACCTGTGCATTACTGTAGTGTGGCAAACTAAGTAGTTAGGAAGTATATTTGTGAGCCTGCCAAAGTGTGCCAATGCATCTGAGTCCCTTAGAGAGTGTGGTTGTGTTGACAATGACATATGATCATGTGGACAGCCATGTGTGCTACACCTAATGTATGTCTACTATATCTCTGTTGCAGATGTCGCTCACAAGCACACATATATGTTCGTACAGCACACCAACATTTCAGCTACGTGGCACATGGAGTAACTGCATGTACTTGTAATAGTAATGGCTAGTCAGTCAGGGGTTTGAACCCCTGTAATGGTAGGTGTGTGACAGATGATGCTTAGTTTTTAGTCTCCCAGCCCTTCTCTGATGTACTTTGCCTCTGTCTGTCCCTCACACACACACTCTCTGGTGGATGTGGAGATGTACACCTGCTCAGCAGCAGTTTGTGTTTTTTTAAGTGATGGTCATGATCAGGTGATGGCCTCTGCACCTATTGCAGTCCTCCTCTAGCTGATTGCATGTGGAACAGCTGTGGTGACATTCCCGTAGCCAATTGCATAGAAACACAGTACAATATCTAGGAACATCATGCTGGTGTTAGCCCATGACAGTTGCTGTGAGTGGAATCTGGATTTGGTGTTTGGTAAACAGCATCACAGATTAAATCTGGATGTTCCTCAAATGACATACACAGTGGAAAATAGCCTAAAGACGGGAGGGTGATGTGCCAGACATGACTACAGCATGTAAGTGTAGCTATGCTTCATTCAGACTACTGCCAATGTAACAAGTTGTGTGTGGTAATGGCTAGTCTGCATGTTTTAATAACTGACAAGACAGTGCTCTGTTTGTGAGGAAACCCCCATCTGTAGGGTCATCTGTGGACTGGTCAGTGTGTGGATAAATTTGTTTCTTGTGTTACTCACAGAACACACATCGGTGAACTGCAGAAGCATAGTGTGAGGATTGCAGTCAGTACATGGTGACGGTGATGAGAGTTACTGCCATCGCATCCCTGATTGGACATACGTCACATGAAACAGTAGTATGGCAGTCACTCTCTGAGGTTATCACAGTGACATGCCAATAGTGGGCCACTGTTCATAGCTGCAGTCACAAGTCATCTACACTTTGGACAAATGTCATGCAGTATATATGCATGTGTTGTGCTCCCTCTGCAAATGTATGACATCTGTTGTCTTGGGTTGATGGTAATATCTATGCATGCTGTTATAAGTAATCATGAATGCTGTTGACTCTTACTAAGCCTTATCTGTGTGAAAACTGCAACACCATAGGCTGTATGGGATTGGAGGTCCCGGCGGAACCACCATGGCCATGGCACTGGGCACCAGCATGTCTGGGGCTCAGCCTTGGACCTCCACTTCTGTTAGCTCTGCACCACCTTCTGTTGGAACCACCACAGAGGATGGGGCCTGTCCCCCCCGGGAGCAGGTCCAGACAGGAACTTGTCAGCCATTTTACAGTCCAGGCCATGGTGCATAGGGGGGCTCAATAAGGGGTTTTGAGGCCAGCTATGCCAGCTCACAGGCAGAGTGTCACAGTTAGAGGGTAAGCCTGCCCCTCCTAGATAGCCCCCAGCACAGCCACCTTTGTGGCTGTGATGGTGCAGTGGTGGCTGCCCATGGGTGGGGACCTCCATCCCACTGTTTCCATTTGGGGGTTCATGGGCTTGTGACTGGCAAACACCCCTCCCCATCTAACGTGTATTCCCCCAACATGTGTCCGATACTGCGCCTGTATGCTGTCTTGTCTGTCATCCTACCAAACCTATCCTCCACGAGCATACCTACTCTCCTTCCCCAACATCCCACTCTCACCTTTTGAAAATGGAAAGAAAAGGCCAATCTGTTCCCAGAACAACTTTTGCCCCATACATAGCTGTCCATTTCACACACGTGTCCACTGGACACATGGAACCTTTGTAACTTGCATCACAACATTTTTTTTTTCATTTTCTTTGGCTTTTCAGCACTTCTGTGGATCCCTAGTGATATCTGCATTGCTTACTGTACTTATTTCCTTGTTTCACTTGAAAGAAAGTTACTGTTTGTCATTTTTGCATTTAAGTTACCTGTAACACATTGCATTTAAGTTACCTGGCACTTGCTCACTAAAGCAATTATATAAGTCAGCACTAAAACATTAAAAGCACTACACTCTTACAAACTCCCCTTGAGTACCTTGTTCCCCATTGGCCCTTTTTTTTCAATTATAAAGGAATTCCCAATACTATTCTAGCATGTCCAAAGGTCAGTTGTCAATCACCTCTTCGGTCCAGCTGGTGAATCTGGGAATCTTGAGGCAATGTTACAACTGCCTCATGTCCTCCCAACAAATTCCAACAAGTGTGAGAGATGCAACCATATAGCCAAACTGGAGGCTAAGCTCTCTCAACTCAGTACTGGCATAACCAGTCAGGAGGAGAAGAAAACCACACTTACTACAATTCCAGTCTCACATAGACCTACCACGACAGCAAACCAAACACATAAACACACAAAAACATACTGAGGCTCTAAATAAAATCTGCCTAAGCAGCAGAGACCTCAAAGCAGACACCCAAAGCAACCACTACCCCAAAACAAAACACGTGCAACACATGGCTCACAAAGCCAGTGTGCCGAACAGTCACAACCCTTAAGGCTAAACAACACACCTGATACACTTGTAATAGGTGACTCTGTCGTTAGGCACACTGGCGTCCCGCTCACCAGGATGAACAAGGAGAAGGTCATGGTGAGCTGCCTGTCGAGCTAGGATCCGCCACATAACACAAGCACTCAGGTCACTCCAAGGCAAGTACAAATATGACTCAGTCATTGTCCATGCTGGTGTGAATGACCTGAGGTACCTCCCTGGACTACATGAAAAGAGACATAGAGGAGCTCTCTGAGCATGTAGCCCAGGCGGTATGACCCTGACCTTGAGTAGCATCTTACCCTCACCAAGAATGATGCCACAATATGAAGACAAGATGATCAATTTCAACAATTGGCTTAAGTATTGGTGTCATTCAAGGGATCAATGCCTGTCAGCCTGGGATGACATGCTTGACAAGCCACGATGCTTCACTACGGACTGACTTGCACCTGTCACCCTGGGCTTTGGATATTGGCAAAGGCACTTGCTACCCTCATAGTGCCTTTTTTAGGCAAGGCTCAAAGACAAACCCACGTCCATAGGTATCACAAGGGATAAGAAACTAAGAGTAATGCTACTCAACGCCAGAAGTGTAAACCTCAAGATGCATGCACTCAAAACTCTCCTTAGCATGGAGAACATCGATATCTGTGCGGTAACAGAAACCTCGTTCAAGGCTCGAGCACCCAGCACTACCAAGTTATACCTCATACCATGCTTTTCGGCCCCAAAACTTGGACCGATCCACAAAAGATGGGGGAGTATCAATATTCGTCAAAGATACCCACACCTCCAGGTTGGTGGCACAGTTACAGAAGCATCAGAGACTATCCATGTGCAACTAACAGTGGGTAAAGCTGCCTTCCAGTTTATAGCCTGCTACAGACCACCCTCCCAAACCCAGGAACCCCACTCGGCCTTCCTGAGAACACTGGAAAATATGAAGGTCTCTCCAAACACCATTATATTGGATGACTTCAACTACCCAAACATAGACTGGGAGTATTACTCTAGCTCCAGCACCATAGCCCAAAGGTTCCTAGAATTTATAAACTCAAATGCTATGGACCAACTTGTTACCACTCCCACAAGAGGGGAAAACATACTGGACCCGATCATCACCAACATGGGGACTCTATGCTCCAGACCAGAAGTGCATCCCTCACTGGTAAGATCAGACCATAAACTAATCTCACTGGATATTCACATCCTGACCCCACCCCCTGCCCAGAAAACCACAGTGAAAAACTTCTCTAAAGCAAATTTCACACTCCTTAAAACCTAGGTGGAATCCTTCAAGCCCTGGGCCTGTGGAAAATCGGCCCAGACCGCAGAATCCTTTATAAACGCATTCTATGAACACCTTCAGGAATGCATGGATCATACAATCCCAAATAAAACCAAGACCCAATCCTCCAAAGTGTTGGCAGACATCCTGTCTGGTGGACCCCAGCCATAAACAAACTATACAATAGAAGGAAGCTACTACATGATAGAGCAAATCCCAAAAGGGAAGGCATCTCTGATCAGTATTAGCAAAAACTACAGGCACTCATAAAATCGTCTAAAAATACGGCCAAGAGAATAATTGCACTTTTGAGGACACTAAGGATAATCACAAGGCTTTCTTTAGTTATGTTAGGAACCTGGGTGGGAATTCCCAGAATATGCTCAGGAATTAGTCCAAAATGACTGAAAAATACACCGAACCCACAGACATTGCCAACATCCTAGCTGACGGGTTCAGCGCCAAACTCTCTCCTCCTCCTCCCCACCAAAGGGCAAATATCTATCCCAGCAGAGTGCTGCCCCTGACATCTCAGATGCTCAGGTAGAGCCACATCCCTCTCAAAGCAAAAACACAGCATCAATGGGACCAGGCCCGATTGATTATTGCTGGGCTGCGTCCTACATGAACTCCAAGAAGAGCTAAGCCAAACATAAAACTACTGTTCAATCTCAGCCTTACTACACAGGATATGTACCTAAAGAGTGATTATTATTGTACAGCAACAGTGAATTCCCTCTCCACAAAGGTGGTGCCTCAATGGATCCTGGAAACTATAAACCCCATAAGCCTGACTAGCTTGGTCTGCAAAGCTATGGAAAGGATCATCATGGACCTCATAAATAAAGATATTGGGGACCTACATACACTGGATCCTACCCAGTTCGGCTTTGTTAAGGGCAGATCCTGCCTCTTAAACCTGGTCAATTTCTTTGAAACAGTCACCAAGGCCATTGACCAGGGGAAGGTGGTCCACACAACCTACCTGGACCTCGCAAAAGCCTTCGATACAATACCCCACTCGGGCATTATAGACAAGCTCACCAGCTTAAATATAAACCCCTATGTCACTAGATGGGTTGCAAACTGGCTCAAGGACGGAACCCACATGGTTAGAATTGCTGGAGCCATGTCAGACTCCAAACCAGTTACAAGTGGCATCCCACAAGGCTTAGTCCTGGGACCTCTCTTGTTCGGTATATATTTCTCGGAGGGACAGGCCAACATGGAAGGACTGTGGCTGACCGAGTTCGCAGATGACTGCAAACTGGGTGCCATAATCGACTCTCCAGCCGACACAAGCATCCTCCAAAAGGGCCTCATAGAAACAGACAACAGGTGCCAGAGCCATGGCCTCAAGCTCAATGCCAAAAAGTGTATAGTCATCCCCTTTGGCAAAAACAAAGTGCCCACAAATTACCACATAGGTGGTAATCCATTAAGTACAGAAGAAGTAATTAGGGACCTGGGTACCCATGTTGATAGCAATCTCTCATTTGACAACCACGTGGCCAAAGTGGTTAGAAAAACATTTTATATAGCCCACCTAATCATGAAGGGATTCATATCTAGATCAGGGAGGTCATCGTGCCTCTTCTCATCCCTCATTAGGCCCATATTGAGTACAATGCCCCTTTTGGGATGTACCTTACCAGACACCTGCAGCAACTGGAAAGACCCCAAAAGTACCTCACCAAGAGGATCAAAGGGCTCAAACAGATGCCATATGCTGCCGGTTAAAAGAAACTCCAGCTCTACTCAGTGGCATACCACCTGCTCAGGCGATCTGTGCCTGGCGTATAAAACCATGTCAACCGGAATTAATGGACATGCTGCACCTCAGAAAATCCAAATCCCATCGAGCCTACCCTGGCGCTCAGAGACCTAAACCTCAGCACTGAAATAAATAGGACATGCTGGAGGGACAGATTCATAACCCAGAGGCTCCCTGCTCTGGAATAAAATCCCAGTCCAGGTTAGGCAGAGTTCCTCACTGACTCTCTTCAAGAGGAATCTTGTTGAGTGGATGGGTAATCATAGGTTTACCCCGGGTATCACTTCTGTGTCACTGTTAGACAGAGGCACAGTATACTAACCTCGAAAAAGGGCATAGCAAAATTAATTTAAAATGGATGGCGAAAGCCAAACACACTCTGGCTAGGCTTATAAATGCCCTAGGGCAGATAGCCTAGTATGAACCTATGAACCTATGAGCCTATGAACAGCATACTACTGTTGTCCTCACCCCTCTCTCAGGCACATGATCCTGGTATGCACATGACTACTAAAGGTTTCAGGTACACGTGATGCAGACAACCCCATTGTACACACGACACTACCGGTCCCTCTATGGTTACCCCATTTAACTTTTTAATGATGTTGATGTTGCACACAGCACCTTGCAAGAGTACTGTTCTCACATAATGATTGAAACCAACAAAACCGTTGAGAAAACCACTTTATATAAGAATAGCAAGCAAAGCTTTCGAGTAAAACCCTTCCTCAATACTAATACGTATACTCCAAAACCAAATTGGTTTAAATACAGGTCAAAGTCACATGACTAGCAGTCCAAAAGTCATGTGACAACACATACTACAATAATATCATAGTAATGTAAAACTTGCTTGCTATTCTTATATAAAGTGGTTTTCTCAACGGTTTTGTTGATTTTTGTATCTTCACTGCAGCCCATTGTTTTATCTCACATAATGATTGGACAGGACCTGTTTTGTTACTATAAATGAAATGCTCAAAGTAATGTATTTAATGTTTGCGTGTATTAATGACACATGTCTGTCTGAGGGAGTCTTGATATTATATAGGACACCACTACATAATACAGGAGTTGCTGGTGTTTCCCTTTTCATTCTTTTTTACTGCTTTGCTGTCACATGGTATGTTCTTGATATATCTATATATATCTATATCTATGTATGTATATATATATATATGGACATAAACACACACACATACATCTACATAATGGAATACATTTCCTATACTGTTGAATGACTGTGCTGGATGCTATGTTTGTGATAACATCCGACGCCTGTATATCTGCCATGGCTTAGTGGTAAATCACCTTGGCTGTGGTGTGCAGGGTCCTGCTTTCATGCCTTGCAGAGGCCATTTATTTTTTTGCTGGTCAAAACAAGGGCCATTGGATACGGAGTGATTAAGGCACTTTTAAGCATTTGTGAGTGGGTGTGCGTGGGTTTGCACAACGGTAAGCAGTGGTTACTTTTGGTTACAGTTCCTTACATTCAGTTACCTTCTTGATTGCTTAACCTGTGTAGACAGTGCTTACTCCCATGCAAACAGGCCATAACCCACTCACTGCTGCTTAAAAGTGCTTACTCCCGCTTACCTCCATGATAATTTCTTTAAAAGAAAAGAAAAAAGGGGTGATAGGAAAGTGGTAAAAAAGAGGCACAAAGAGGGAAAGACATTAGGCAAGGTAGCTAGGGCTGTGCAGGAAGGGTGTAGGGAAGGTCCATAGCTGTCCATTTCTTCTACAGCAACGGCTGTGCATATGCAATAAATTTGGCAGTACATTTGGACACTCACAACCCTGAGAGAGGGGTGAGGACAACAATAATATGTTGCGATGACAATTAGAAACGTTTACATGTGTCCAGTGGACATGTGTGCAAAATGGACAGCAATGTATGGGGCGTGCCCTTATTTTCCTTTATTTTTAGGTGAGAGTGGGATGTTGGGGAAGGAGAGTAGGTATGATCAGGGAGGATAGGTTGGGTAGGATGACAGACAAGACAAACAAGATGCACACAGGGGCATTATATGACACGTGGGGGGAGAAACACTTTGGACGAGGAGGGGTGTTTGGAAGTCATAAGCCCATGAGCTCACAAATGGATACAGTGGGACTGAGGTCCCCACCCATGGGCAGTCACCACTGCACCTTCACAGCCCAGAAGGTGGCTGTGCTGGGGGCTGTGTAGGAGGGGCAGGCTCACCCTCTAGTTGCACCACTTGGCCCTCAAGCTGGCATAGGCGGTCTTGAATCTTCCTGTCAAGCTCCCTAAGCCAAGCTCCATCCCCTGGGTGGTTCCACCCGAAGGTGGTGCAGGGCCAAAGGACGAGGAGGTCCCAGGCTGGGCCCGAGATATGCTGGTGCCCGGTGCCATGGCCAGTTGAGGTGGGACAGTTGGGTCCGCTGGGACCGGCCTTCCCATACGAGCTATGTTGTTGCGTGTTTAAGACAGATATGGGTTAGTAATAGTCAACAGCATTCACGATTAAGTATAACAGCATGCATAGGTATTCCCATTACCCAGGGCACCAGATATAAAATAGTTGCAGAGCAGACAGAACACATGCATATATGGGTACACAGTGGCCATTATAATAATATGCAGGTTTCATTGATGACAACAGAACACCAATATGGGGTTATTTTAACATGGCACATGCATAGAAACAGATGTGAATATTTAGAAACCAATAGGATATATGTCCCAACAGAGGTTAGGAGTGTAGACATACCAAATGAGTTGTGTACATCAGTTATGTTTGCACATATGGTAGGGGTGAGAGAGAGAGAGAGAGAGAGAGAGTTCAATTAACAACTAATAAATCCTTGTAGTTTACACAACATTCGTAGTCACTGCAGTGGTCTGTCCCTTACATGTATTATTACACTACCCAATGGCGTTATATTGTACAATGGTATGTTTGTAGATTAGTATATACGGGACCTGTGTCTTATGTACAGGCTTGACAAGATGCAGGTGTTAATGCAACATGTGTTGAGACTGCTGTCATACACGTTGGGTGAGATGCTGGGATGACAGGTATGTTTGCATGTACATTCTCTGACTATGTACAGTTCTGGCTATCAGTTATGTGTCATTAACAGCTGCCTACATTTCTTGGATCATCACACTAATCTGACAGGTGAACAGGGCAAAAGGCAGGGGATGTGGGCCATTTATCAGGACATACTGGGCATATTGGAACAGTTGAGGGGTATGAATATGCATACCACTTTCTATTTGAGCATTCTAGCAAACTTTGTACAGTTGTTAAGTGTATATATGCATACAGCTTTCTCTCTGAACATTCTAACTAACTGTGTGCAGTTGTGTGGAATGATTATGCATACAACTTACTGGCGTTCCTGGGATCCAAAGTCCTGCTGTGTGTGACAAAAGCATTACAGTTAAGATCACTACTGTACACTATGCTATCAGGCAATTGTGAGGCTTTGAAATGTATTTAGTCTAATATGACTGACCTGTTTGCACATCCAACATTGTTATACAGCATGTCATACACATTTTATCTGCATACCACAGTGTGGGTAACACTGCTTACTACAACAGTACTATTTAATAACTGCAACAGTACAACAACATATGACTGCAGAGTAAACAGAAGCAATGCAGGGGTTACACCTTTATTCCCAGCATATTACACAAGTCTGTATACTGGTACAACACTTTCTGAGGCTCTTACATATATTTGTTATGACAGTACATGCAGGCTATTTACTAACCTGCCGTGCGACATATCCTTTGCAGCCTAGCATCATAGGCTTGCTGGTTCACAACATGCTCATCTGCAGCTGTCAAAGAAGTACAGTGATATTTAGCCATACCTATTCATAGTATACACAAGCTAGGCAATTATTAACTACGTAGTGGAAGGAGTAGTTATTCAGTTCTGGGGCATTCTGCATCTGCCTTGCTTCCTGGATCCACTGTTCTAGGACATTCCCCCTCCGCCTTTTAGATCTGCATGGTGGTATCTGACCTATTCACCAGTCTAGGGGGCTACTTGTGGCACTAGTGAGGTCATGGGCAAGACTATCCCAGGCCTCTGTTTTGTACTGCGAGCCCTGATACTGGCCCTGCAGTAGTCTCCTGTCATGGTGCTTTACCAGGAGTCATATCATGAATTTGGACTCCAGGATGCCCCAGCGCTGCTCTCTAAAGCGAGTGCCTTCCCCACTCCAGCCATTCTACCTGCAGGGCTATGCTACAACCAGTTATGAGCCGTATTCCCGCCTCTCCAGTTTAAGTAGGGTCGGATTCCCGCACTTTTCTGTAATTGTCCGGTTTCAAAAAGGCTAAGCTATGTCTTATTCATTACAGGTTATATATGTGTCTGGTATGCGTGATTCATGTGTACATACACTGTATGTGGTCCTGGGGACATCATTAACTTTATTACAGCGACACCTCAACTCTATGTTTACTGCAGTACTCCAATTCACATATTTATGGTCTGTGGTGGGTTATAGAACATTACCCTGTCCCTGTGGCGAGGATTAGTTTGCTGATACCACCTTTTATATGTATTGCTATCATGGCGCAGTGGTTAACTACTGTGACTGTGATGTACAGGGTCCTGAGCTCTAGCCTTGCAGAGGCTGTTTATTTTGTTGCTGGCCAGAACACGAGCTGTTGGGTGCAGAGTGATTAAGGCACTTTAAAGCAGTTGTGAGCGGGTGTGCATGGGTTTACGTGGAGCTAAGCAATGCTAACCTTCGGTTACACTTTCTTACACTCAGTTAGCCTCTACATTGCTTCACCAGTGTGGTACTCGCATACCGGCGGCTAAACAGGCTTAAACCTGCTTGCTCCCACACTTGCAAATGTACTGCTTTGGTGTTTGCATCAGACACTCACACCCCTCGGTGGGGCGAGGACTACAATAATACCTTGTGATGCCTATTACATCGGCTTACATGCCTACAGTGGGGTGTTGTGACCATGTGTTCATAGGTGTTGTGTAGTGGGTTATGCAACGACAGATATGGTCATACCGTACTTAGCCATTTAAACTGGACTGTGCTGTGGTGAGACCCATATTGGGAATGGCTGCCCATTAGGCATAACCATGCCGGTCGACTGTACAGAATCCATGGCCTGTCCAGAGTTTGCTTCATACTATTGGTGTGTTCCTCTTACAATCTGTACCTGTCTGGCAAATACCTGGGAACTGACACCATTAAATACAGACAAGTAATTGGGTTTAGGACCCCACATCCTTCAGCTGAGTCATGCTAATGCATGCCTATTATTCTATCAGCTTTCTAAGGTTGTAAGTGGAATATGTGCTTTCTGTCCCTATTTGTTCCCCAACAGTTTATGTTCTGTCCAGTGGTTTTGCTCTTAGGGGTTGAGAGGTATGGGCGCAAGCTCTGCCCATTTCGCAATATTACTTACATCCCCAGGGCGGTCCTAATACAACTATGCCAGCCAACACCTGCATGCCTAGGCCCATAATCGCATACCCATAGTTCCCCCACCTGCCCCTCCTCTACCGCACTCCTTCTTACTGTGGGTGCAGGTGGGGTCTAACCACACCACTACACACTGCCTACTCTCCACATGTCAGGACCCATGTCGTAACTTGTGTCGACCCATGAGTTATCAGGCTTGCACAACCTACTGGTCTGTGTATGTATACAGCCTGGTTAGATGAATCATTACAGGGACTGACTCCGATGATCATTAATTCTTGGGGTGTCCCACAAGGGACATTGATGTCTTTGTTTCAAGATTAGACTTGGCAGGTCTCTCCCACTGGTAGTATCCTGCCTGTGGTCTGGGAAGCATTGGTGTGTTTACTTGTATTGTGTGTTTGTATGTTTCACCTGTCTAGGTGGGGGTGGTTGATGCTACGTGTTACACGTTTGTTGATTGGACCCCTCACCCCCATTTGCACGGTCTGTGAACATATGTAATTCGTAACTGTTGTGTCATATCGTAGTTATTTACATGTGTATATTTACACACACACACACACACACACAAACATATATATATATATATATATATATATATATATATATATATATATATATATATATATATATATATATATATCTACATTACTATATACAGATATATCTGTATATGTATGAATACATGTATATATTTATATATTGCTGTCTATATATATATATATATATATCTAACAACATATGGGTGTATGGGTGTCTGCATATGTATATTTCTATATGTGGGAATGTATATGTATTCCATCTCTGTATGTATACATTTGTACTACGGAAAGGGAGAGGTATATCTCCATGTAGCTATGGGTAAATAAACACACACATTCCTCTACATATTTACATCTACATCTGGTTATTCCGTTCGTGTAGATTAAACTTTGCGGCAGTGGGACTCGTAGCAGGTGTGGCTACACGTTTGGCGATGCCTCTGCCCAATTAACACTGTTGCTCGCATCCCTGGGGCTGTCTGTATAGACCCACATCAGCCAACACCTGCACACCTAGACCCATAAATAGCTACCCATAGTTCCCCCACCCTTACCTCCTCTACAGCACCCATCCTTCCTCTGGGTGCAGGTCGGGTCTGAACACACCACTACACACTGCCCACTCTCCACTTCACGGGACCCATGTCGTACGTTGTCTTGACCCATGGGTCATCAGGCTTTCCCACCCTTGTATTCCGGGTATGTACCCACCCCAGCCAGAATGGTCGTCCTATCACCTTCCTTTGTTTATATGTCAACTTTTGGGGCATCCCGCAAGGGACACTCCTGTCTGTGTTCCAAGATTAGATTTCACGGATGCACTCTGTACCCCCCCTGGTTCTATCCTGCCTGTGGTCAGGGGAGCAGTGGACTATTTACATTGTTTGTGGGTTTGTGTGTGTTTCCTCTGTCTGGCTGGGGGGGGGGGGCGTCATGCTACGTGTTACATGTTTCTTGCTTGGGCCCCTCACTTCCATTGGCATAGCCTGTGAACATATGTCATTCTTATGTGTTGTTTCCTATCATAGCTGTATATCTGTGTATATCTACTCACACATACACACACACACACACACACACACACACACACACACACACACACACACATATATGTGCATATATATATATATATATATATATATATATATATGTCTGCAATTATATATATATATATATATATATATATATATATATATATATATGTCTGTAACCTCTGGTTACAGTTTCTTATACTCAGTTAGCTTCAGCTTTGCTTAATCTGTGTAGGGAATGCATACTCCCACACAAATGCACTTAAACACGCTTACTGGTGCTTATATATGCTTACTACTGCTTATTTATCCTTAAACCACTACACTATTGTTGTGCTGCTTCATGTGCATATATACCCATATACCCATGGATCCTAGTTCCCCAAACACCCACCCTAACACTTCACTGATACAGCAGTCATCCATTCTCCAGCTAGATACACAGTGTATCCTTGCCACTACACATTGGCCACTCCCTACTCCTGTAGACCCATCCCATGGGTTGACTCACTCCATGTATCCTCAGATATCCTAAACTTTTAGTCCACAAACAGTGGTGAAATGAGTGACTAATAGGACACTATTCACAATTTTTGGGATGCCCCACCTGGGCACACATGTCTTTATTTCAGGATTAGACTCTATACTTCATTGCATCATTACTCCCATTAACAAGACACTACAATAAATTAATAACTATGACTATGTGGTAATGCATACATTACACATGAGAGCTAGTAATGTACGAGTTCGGCGACATTGTATTACAAATAGGACCGGTTTAGTGATTGACCTTGCTGTAGCAGGCAGATCACAGGAATGATTCCACTATTTCATAGTGAGAAAGTCCTCACAATTTATTTCTGATAACAGCACTGACTTCGGACAAAGTAAACACTTCTGCATTTTTGCAGATTTGTCCCTTCCCTCTTATGCACAACCTATTATTCTATCTACTGTCAAGGTTTATAGGGGCACTTTCATGTTATTTATGTGTGCAAAAGGAATGCATGTGTTACAGGGAATGTACTTCTACATATACATGTATGCATGTGTGTATGCATATATACGTATAACAAACTTACTGACCTCCACAAGGAGGTCCAATTAGAACCAGGCATCCAACCCTGACACACCTGGATCCATAATTTCATACCCATGGTTCCTCCACCCCAACCGAGTTCGATATGCATGCAAACCATCCATTCTCCGGTTGCTATCACAGCCATGACACACCTCCACACATTGCCCTCTCCCCGGCATTAGGGACCCTACAAGTATGTTGTCCCAACCCATGTATCATCAGGCTCTCCCACCATTTGGTCCTTGAACATACCTGCCCTTGCTTGTGTAATGGTTGGAAGTCCATTCCGCCTAGCAATTTGTGGGTAGTCCCACCAGGGACTACCCTGTGATTGTTTGTAAAGTAGACTTAGCAGATCGACAATGTTACTCCCACTGGTAGTGTCTTGCCTGTGGTGTGGGTAGCAGTGATTTTCTCACCCCTGCCCAGCTTGATATGACATAAGCTGACAGCACTAAATAATACTGGGGTTGCTGTTAATTCCCTTCTCATTCTTTTTGCATGCTTTATTGTCACGACGTTCATTCTTCATATATATATATATATATATATATATATATATATATATATATATATATATATATATATATATATTATATATCTGTACATACACATGCACATACATCTACATAATTATATACATTTCCTATGCTGTTGCATGATTGTGCTGGACGATATGTTTGTGATAACATCAGATTTATGTATATCTGCCATGATTTAATGGTAAAACACATTGGCTGTGGTGTGCAGGGTCCTGGGTTTGTCTTTGCAGAGGCCATTTATTTCCTTGCTGCCAAAACAAGGGCCATTGGATACAGAGTGATTAAAGCACTTTTAAGCAGTTGTGAGTGGGTGTGTGTGTGGCAGATTTCCAACATTGATGATAGGCTGTGCTATCTTCCAATTACAGTTTGTTAAATTCGGTTAGCTTCTACTATGCTTAATGTGTGTGGGCACTGCTTGCACCCGTGCAAACGCACTTAGACTTGCTTACTTGTACTTATATATGTTTACTACTGCTTATTTGTGCTTACACCTGCTTACTGGTGCCTTATTCATTATGACACTACCACTTTGATTGAATGACATTAGTTAAACATGTCATGCAGTACTCCAGTTCACATTTACATGTTATTATGTAAGTTATACAGCAAAATGATGTATAAATATATTCATATACACATTCCACATGGAAAATGATATGTGCTATAGTGGGACTCGAATTGTGCATGCCTGTTTGTTAGGCGGATGCTCTAACCACTACACTACTGACGTTAACATTGATTCTGCATGTTCTTTTCTATATGGATGATTTTGATGTATAAGCTACGCTAAGCATGGGGCGGCAACACACAAACATGCTGCGTTTCACTTACACTTTCAATAATGAAGCAATACAAATGTAAAATAGGGACATGGGGGAATCTAATTGTGATAGTTCTAGGGATGGGGCTTAACATTCCACTACGTGCTTGTGTGTTTACTACTTTGAGTTTATTTCAGTGTTCGTGTACACTCTTGTATGCTTAGCATACCTTTCAATATCCACGGACACTGACTTAATTGCTTATTATTAGAGGCGGGCTCTAATAGTAAGCATAGTAGGTTGTGCAACTGTGGGTGCATGTTTACACCTCCGTAGAGCACTTAAACATGCCCCCTGCACTCACACACATTTCCTGTGCACGTCAAGGGTGCGGCAGCACGCCCTCATATTTATATGATGCTAGACGTGTTGGTCTATTAATGCTTAAGAGAGTCCAAATGATAGTTTAAAACTGAAAAGAATTCTCCTGATGTTGCCGCTTAATACTTGCCCTGTCCCTCGTATCTCAGTGACTGTTGCAGTCAGTGAATAACACCAAACAGAGTTTCATACTTCTTATAGTTATTAAAATACAGTCAAGTGCAAGCATTCCTTAATTAGTGCAGCAGATTAAGATTATGGCTTGTCAAGCTACATTCTGTGCCAAGTGTACAAGGTTTAAAACTTCCCCTCTTTTTATTTTAATCTTTTAAAGTTATTATTACGAGCATCTTAGGTTATTAGTGGTGGTGCAGAGGACTAATATTTTAGGAGCTGGGTATGCATGCTGACAGGATAGGGTTTGAATTTTTCCCTTCCTTTTAAATTTTATCCAAGAGGTAAGGTAATATATGTAAGGGTCTGTATTATATGAATGAAAGTTCAGAATATCGAATGCTCTAAAGAGCAAAATGCTTTCGACCTTGAACTCCTTCTACAGTGAGGGAAAGGGCAAATATTCTCCAACCTTCACTGTACTTTCAAGCGATCCCACAAGAAGCACTTCGAGGTCCAGCATTTTGCTCTTCAGAAGCGTTTGAAAAA
>NC_056737.1:46246189-46283689 GCF_019279795.1 Protopterus annectens | reverse complement strand
CTGCTTTTAAAATTAAAAAGCTTACGAACAAGTGACTTTCATTCTCTCATTGTAGGACTTTTATTTTCAGAAACAATAGATTTACCCTTTAAGTAAAAGGTTTGTACTGGACTTTAACCTTCAAAACATATGTTTTGAAGTACGTATTTATATATTAAACTAAAGCATTTTTCATGATATGCAATATAAATGGTTAGTTTTACTGTGTTAATATATTTACAGTGAAGGATGAAATATATTTCATTTAATTAAACTTATACATGTATGTATAAATGTTAAACAAATACTTCATGCAAGAGAATGTCATTAAATTATAAGCAAAAAAATTGGTGACTTTAAGACACTATAAGTTAAGAATTGTATTATATTTGGTTAATTTTGTGTAGAATGTACATTATAAGGTTAATTGAATGTCAGACCTAAGTAATATGCTAACTAAAAGTATTAAAGTGAAGGTGATTTTGTTTTCTTTTTTCCTGTGTAACATGTTCCTTTCATGGGTTGTTTATGAAGCAAGTAGTACTTAAAAAAAGCTTGAGAACAAAAGAATGTTCCAGTTGTGTGAGAATGCTGGTGACTTGCTTGCCTTGTTTCCCACCTGCTTTTTGAGCCATTTTTGAAGAAATTGTGGGTCAAAGTTCATCACTGATGTTTGTGAAAAACAGATATTTGTGAGAAATCTATTCCAATAATCATCTTTTTTCTTAGAAGTGAAGAATTGTTAAAGCAAAAGCTATAGTAATGTTTTATATCAAGCTGTTGCTGACATATAATTTGCTTACATTTTGATCCATGCTAAAGCATATGCTGTAGTGTTATTATGTAAATATTTTTATGGATTAGTTTAATAAGCTAAAGGATTTTTAAATTTTATTTATTTATTTATTTTACATTTGTTGACCAGGAGAGTCCAACTGGATTACAAGTCCATTTTCAGTGAAGGCCCAGGGAGAAAAGCTCCAAGAGAACAATTTTTTACAAAACATAGTTTTAAGGACAGACTTTTGACAGACAATTTTCATAGAAGACACTTTGACATACATATTAACTAACAGATAGGATATATTTGTTCTCTACAAAATAATTACATTTTAGAAGATATTCCTAAATTTAGGATTCCTGTGATAGATTTACTATCAGAATAAAAGCAGAAAGACGTAGAATAAGGCTCCGAGAGAACAGATGATGCTCACTATAGTTGAGAAGGATAAAAAATTGATTTACTATATGTCTTTGCCTAGTTTTAGTTGAGAAGGATAACAAATTGGTTTACAATATGTCTTCTCCTGGCTTTAGTTGCTTATGGAAAGAAAAACATTGCTGGGGTAGTTTTCCCTAACTCCTGGAGAGATGGGATGAGCAGTAGATTAACAGTCCTTAGCGGGTACGGTACTATGATTGGTTGGCTTAGCAGAGTTACTTAAGTTAGGTGAAGTGTTCTAATGAGACATTAGCCAGGGGGGATACAAGAGCACAGTCGATTATCCAAAAAGTGAGTTTTAACAATTTTTTGAACTGTGATGGGGATTTGTTGTCAATGTGGGCATGAAGGGAGTTCCAGGTTTTTGCTATACATTGGCTGTAGACAGACTTACCAGCTTCATTGTTATATTTGGTTACTTTGTGGAGGTTTTGTGTGCTAGACCTCAAGGGCCTGGCGGTTGTATAGGGTTGCAAAAGATTTTGTAGGGCTGGGGGTGTTTTCAGAGTTATGTATTATTTGGTGGGCTAGTGATAGTTGATTGAGTTGAAGTAGTAGTGGTAGTTCTAGTCGATTGAGCTTTTTTAGGCATTCACAGTGATGTGTTCTGATGGGAGAGGTTGTAGCAAATTTGCTATTTATAATCTTATTATAACAACTATCAAGTTTGTTTGTGTCAGATTTGCAGAGATTTGTAAGCATGGGGGGAGGCATAAGAAGGGTGAATAGTAGGTGAGTCCTCGCTATTGTAGTTTTGGAGTGGTCAGTGAGGAATTTTTTATTGTGATACTGTAGGCCAAGTTTTTTATATACATTTTTTATGGTTGTAGAAATATGTAGGTCAAATCTAAGGTGATTATCTATTTCAACCCCTAAGAGTTTGGTAAGATTTGTGGGGGTGATTGTGGTCTTGTTAAAAGGAGAAGATGAAGAAAGAATCAGTGGGAGGTGTGGCTTTGAGGGAGCTAAAGAGTACTAGCTTTGTTTTACTTGGGTTCAGAATGAGCCTTTGGTTTGTAATCCAAGTTTTTGCTAGGGAAAAGCATTCTTGTGTTAGGGAGTGAAGGATGTCAATTGACTTGGCTGTGCATATTATGGTGCTATCATCTGCATATTGCACTACTGGGGCTTTAGGAATACTGTCTGGGAGCTGATTGGTGAAGAGGGTAAAAAGAAGTGGCCCCAGGATGGAGCCTTGGGGTACTCCTAGGGAGACTGGTAGGGAGGGGGAGAGTTGGCTTTGCCACATAACAGCTTGTTTCCTTCCCTCTAGGTAGTTTTTGAACCAGGAGATGGCAGGGGTGGTAAGGTTTAGAGTAGCTAGTGAAAGAAGGAGTTTATTGTGATTAACCATAGCGAATGCTTTGGACAAGTCAAGGAAGGTGGCAGATACAAGGAGTCCATTGTTTCTTTGAGTATTGACAATGTTGGTGAATTCTGTTAGTGTGGTGGTGGTGCTATGGAAGGGTGTAAAGCCATGTTGTTGTGTTGCTATTAGATTATTTTCTTTGAGATATTTCATTAGTTGCTTGTGTATTACCCTCTCTAAAATTTTAGATGAAAGGGGTAGTATGGCTATAGGGTAGTAGTTATTGAGTTTCAGGGAGTTTCCCCCTTTATGTAGAGGGATGATATATGATATTTTCCATAGCTTGGGTACTATACACTCGGAGATGGATTTGTTAATTAGGATGGAGACAGGATATAATATGGCTACTGCAGCCAGGGGGAGGTATTCAGCGGGTAATTTATCTGTGGCTAGAGACATTGGTTTGAGCTTGCAAAGTAGTTTTTCAATGGATTTGGTTGGTTCTGGGAGGAAGCTGAACTTGGGGCAATTGTTAGTTGAGGGTGGGGGTGGATTTGCAGGGGTGGGGATGTTGTCATAGGGTTAGTTGTTTGCAAAGGTCTGGATGGTTTCTGTAAAGTATTTATTAAATTGAGTGGGGATGTCTTCTTGGTTGTTATCTATTTTTGGGGTTGGGGTAGTTGTTTTACCTGGTTGTAGAATAGAGTTAATTGCTGCCCAAAATTTGTGTGGGTTGTTTCTGTGCTTTTCCTGTAACTTTTGGTAGTAAGATGTTTTGTCTATTTTGGTGAGTTTTTTGGCTTTGTTATGTAGTTCAACGTATATTTGTTTGTTCAATTGGGATTTACTGTTGAGGTACTTGGTCCAGGCCTTGTTTCTTTTTTTGAGGAGGGATTTTTGTGTCTGGGGTTAACCAGGGGGCATATTTAGTTTTAATTATTGTTGTTCTGGAGGGGGCATGATAGTTAAGGGTGTTTAAGAAGGTAGCATTGAAATATAGTACAGCTTCATCAAGAGGTAGGTTTTTTTAGGGGGATCCAGTTGCACATTTTTAGGTTGTTTATAAAGTTGGAGCAGTTAAAGTGTTTTTTGTTTCTAATTAGGCATGTAGATATTTGGGTCAGTTGTGGTGATTTTGATCTGAGTAAGAATGTGGCTTGGTAGTCATTCAGGGTGTCTGGTATCCCATCAGTGATGGGAGGGATATGAGTATCCAATCTAGAGTGGATTGGTATTTGGTTCTCTTGTCTGTTCTTGTGGGGGAAGTGATGAGTTGGGTTAGACCATGTAGGTTAATATGGGAAAGTGGATTATGACTGGAACAATTTTGCCAGTCAGTATTAAGGTCTCCTAATACTATGCTTTCCTGGGGGAGGGAGTTAGATATCCATTCTAGGAGTTGTTCTGTAATGGGGATATTGTTGCCTGAAGGGATGTAGCATCCTATGATGATGTGTTTACTATCATTAAGTTTTAGTTTTGTTAGAATGAGTTCAACTTTATCAAGGTCTGGGGTTGTTATGTCTACTTTCTCAAGGATGAGGTGAGATTTATACACTATAGCAACACCCCCCCCCTTTTTACCTTTTCTATCACTACAAATTATATTGTAACCTGCTTGAGTGATTTCATTGTTGTGGTTGCCTGGTTTAAGTCAAGTCTCAGGTTGATAAAAGGAGAGTAGTGTAAATATTAAATATTTTTATATTTATCATATTAAGACTGTCAAACAATTTTGAGATATAAACACTTGCACTTTTGAAATTAATTCAGAGTTTTTTAGAACTATAAAATATGTGTGTATCTTTTAGCTTGATGATTATGTATGCACATCGATTTACCTTTTGTAAACTAGTTTAATATTATAAGATTACCTGGCATCTGTAGGTTTACAGATATCTTTATCTCTTCAGGTTCCACTTTGTTCTATATGTTTATTTACAGATTTAGTTATAATAATGTTAAATGAGTGAACAATTTAGGAATACTTAATGGATAATTTATACTACTATTACATAAATAGGTATTTAGCACACTGTTTGTTGTATTATTTAGTATTTGTGATTAATGGAAGATGATTATTAAATGTTTATGTAGCAAAGGGGGACTAGTTTTAAATGGCAAAATATATAACTAAATTAATAGTGTTTTATTATTTTTAACTTATATATTATATTATATTATATTATATTATATTATATTATATTATATTATATTATATTATACTAATTATTTGTAGTCATGGTAGCTTTTGACTATTTTTTGATTAATTTTTAGGTGTTGGTAGGTATAGAGATAGTATAGTAGTTTGTCTATTCAATAGAAAAGCTAGTAACTTTGATATCCATGGCAGGCTTATTAGTAATATGTACAGATGGGCTTATATTACATCAGTGAAAATTCAGTTCAGTAAATGGCATTTTCAGCTCACTTACATCAAATGTGCTGTTTGTTGAACTGTGGTATAGTGAGGATCAGGACATTTTCCCTTTTCCCCACTGTAGTGCAATTTTAGAATTGATATATATATATATATATATATATATATATATATATATATATATATATATATATATATATATAATTTGAGGGGTGTGTGGGGGTATAGCCCCCCACAACAGTGGATTTCGTTGAACAGTTGTGGACTTGTGTTTTTATTTATTTATTTATTTATTTATTTATTTTGGCATTTATGAGTTTTAATAGTTGTTTTGTAGAAACAAAGAATTAAAAAAACGTGGAATGTTAAGACAGTGCTGAACAAATGCATTTGAGTCTTATATACAATTAAATTAACATGGTGGACAAATGTGTCATATTATCTTTAAAAAGAAATATTTTTAAATCCACAGCATGGATAGTTTTAATCTATTATCTACAAATGTGAATGGATTAAATAATGGCAACAAAAGGAAATCATTAATGAGATATTTATTTATTTTATTTATTTTACATTTGTTGACCGGGATAGTCCGACTGGATACATGCCCACTTTCAGCGGAGGCCCGGGGAGAAAAGCTCCACTATTTCATCTAAAATGAAATAGTGGAGACATATTATTGCAAGAAACTCACTTGATAGAAAAAATATATAATATTTAAATAACTTAGGTTATGAAATGTTATCATCTGCTTCTTTTAACAAAAAGAGGAGAGGAACTGCTATACTTTGGAGAATATCTACTGCAATGCCTAAAGTTATGGAATCCATTAATGATCCCAAAGGAATGTATACATTTGTAATAATTAAATACACTAGCTAATTTTTACTGGATCATTGGAATATGTGAAAGAGTGGCTAAAGGTTACTTCAACTTAGTACAAAATCATTGGAAGGGTAGTTTAATTTTTAGCAGGGGATTTTAACTGCATATCTAGTATAGAAGATACAAGTGAACAGAAGAAAGATAAAACTAAACAGATGGATTAGTAAAAATAATTGTATTGCTTTAATAGTAAAAGCAGAAGATAAGTCATGTTATTCACTCATTATTCTTATGTACATGAGACACAAACTAGAACTGACAGGGTTTATACCTCTGCAGATTTACTTAATAAAGTGAATTATTTTAAAAATATTCCTTGCCTTTATTTGATCATAATGCACTAAGTATTAATATATCAATGAATATAAGGAATTTTCATATTATGTATAGACTCTCAGTATATCTGTTGAACTTAAAATAATTTAAGAGTTAATTAAGGAAGAAATTGAGAAGTTTTTTTATCTTTGAATGTTAATGGTCCACTTAGTAAAGTATACTATGGGACGCCTTAAAATTGCACATTAAAGATAGAATGGGAAGATGTGCTAGTAATAAAATGAAAGAGTGGGATAAAGAGCTGCTAGAAATATAATATGAAATACACAAAGCAAGGTTTGAACAATAAACACAGAAATTAGATAATACTAAACTCATTAAAAATGAATGGCAAAAATATCAAACAGTTTTAACACATAAAGTGGAGATAGCTTTAGAAAAAATAAAATTGCACATTTATGTGATGATCTTAAAAAATCTATATAGATTAACTAATGGAAGTAAGATAAGCCAAAAAGGCACAAATTAGTAATATCAGAAATCCTTACACTAATAGGCTTTTTTCAGACATAGATGAAATGCTTAATATTTTCAAGAAATTCCATGAGGATCTTGATAATGATAAAAATAACAATGCTGACATACATCTCAACTGTCCAGATTTTTGCAGAATGTCCAGATTTTTTGCATCAAATGTTTGGCCTAGTACTCAAAATTTGTGGTTTTCTGGCCAATAACTTGAGATTGAAAAAAACTAAATAATGTCATACATTTGAGTGTCAGGCTTCATTTCCTTCAGAAAATGCATGCCAAGACAAATGCTGTTATTCTAGCAACTTTCTAAGTCTATATATGCAATATTTAAAATATGTCCCTATTTTCAGGTCTTTGTCCCCCATTATTTTTGCTTTGTCCAGATTGCTTGTGCTAACAGGTTAAAAGGTATGAATGCTGATGATTACAAAATTGACAAGTATTTAGATGAAATGTTACTAATAAACTTAATGATCAACAAATATCTCTGTTCAATAAGCCTATTAGACTAATATAAGCTTTAAAAAGGGAAAAATGGTAAAACTCCAGCATTAGATGTTTTAAGTGTGGAATTATATTGTCTGCTTCCATTAAATATTTAGAATTACTGAGTGACATTTTCAGGATAATTCAAAGGGACAGAATAATTCCTCTCTCATGGAAATTTTCTGTACTCTCACCTATATGTAAACAAGGAATGAATAATAAGTTAGTTTACTCATGTATACCTATCTCATTATTAAATGTAGACTATAAAATAATCACTCCATCTTTGCTAAAAAATTAAGAGCTATAGTGGATAAATTAATTAAGATCAAACAGGATTTATAGTCAGTAGATTGATGTATGATAATATAAAATGGGTAGTACTTATCTAAGATTTAGTAAAAGAATGAACAATAAATTGGCCTTAATTAGCTTAGATATCAAGAGAGCTTTTGATTCTGTAGACTGGAACTACTTGTTTAAAACTTTAGATGTGTTTTGTCTTTCCAGAACAATTTACTAAAATATTTTAAAAAATGTATATGTTAAAATTGGATTGTACATTTCTCAAGGATTCACTTTAAGCAAAGTCACAAAGCAAGAGTGTTCTTTTTCCCCTGTGCTATTTATATAAGTTATCATACCCTTAGCTAATAGTACATGAAGCAATGAAAACAATGTGGATTCTCAATTAACAATGTTTGCCACTCTAAAATATAGCTTTTTGCATATAATACTAACTATAGGAGATTTAAATTATTCAATTGAAGAAATAGATGAAGAAATGTAAAAGTTTCAAGAAATATCTCTGTTGAAATTTAATAATAACAAAACTTTTAAAATCAATTAAAATAGTAAGTTTAAAGATAAATATAAATATAATTAGAAAGGAAAAGAACTAATATACTTAGGAATAAAAATCTATCAAGATATAAGATTAATATTAGTTTAAAAATTGAAAAAGTGTTACTTCTTATTAAGAAAATGGAATTATTTTTTTTTTTATTTTTTTTATTTATTTATTCATTTATTTTTACTTTTAAGTCTAGGTCATACTTATTAAAATTATTATATTACATAAGATTACATTCATATTGCATAAAATAGCTTTAATGCCTGTAAAAATATTTAAATAAAATGAAAAAAAATGTTAAATTCATTCTTATGGTATGCTAAAAAGCTGTGAATTGCTTATAGATATCATATAAGTTTATGGGAGTATGGTGGTATTAGCTTTCCAGATGTAGAATCTTTTTATATTGCTGCAAATCAAAAGTCTATTACACTCTGGATAGACTCAACTTGTACTAGTCAATGGAAACCAGGAACAGATTTTCCTAAATTCTTATAAGTTTATCAGTTCATAAAAAATTTAAGAAATATGTTTTTAAAACTCCATTAATATCAAAATAGAAATGTTTGTTCTTTCCCGTTCCACACAGCTCTACATTTAAGGAAACTCAGAAGAATATTAAAATGAATTTACTAAAAAGGAATGTATTAGTATTATGGTCTGATTGCTTTGAAAAAGGAACAGCTAAGTCTCCATAATATTTAATATTTAATGAAATAGTATAAGCTAGATGACTGTGTTAACCAGTTAATATTATCCAACAGTAAAAAATTAAATGAATGTGTAGATAACATGAGTGAAAAGGAACAGAACACTATTCCCCATTATATGAATATATGAATATATGAATGTCATCATCAAAGGTAAATTGACTTACAAAGGAAGCGTGTCCAAGTTATATAAGTTAATTATAAATAATAATTATAATTTTGATGCAAAATTCTGGAACCTTTTAGATAATAGTGGATTGAGTGATTCAATAGATGGTATGGAAAAAACTCTATTACTTAAATCAGTTGGTCAAATGTCTTCAGGTTTATACTGGAAAGTGTTTTATGTGGAAATAGATACATAGAACGTTTGTTTCTCCCTATAAAATCTCTTTAGTAAAATGACTTCTTTATTCTGTTGGAGATGTAGTAAAGATGTAAAACCTGACTAGGCACACATGTTTTTGGATTGCGAAACATTAAATATATATTGGGAACAGATCAATATGTTTTTAAGGGGTTATGGTCTGATAATTCTAGTTTAACTAGATCAGTAATACTAATGAATTTTCCACTTCCTTTATCTGTAAAAGCCAAATACCAAAAAATGTTCTGGAGTCCACTGGTAGTAGCTAGAAAAGTTATTACAAAAATATTGGGAAGTACAATTTAGTTCCTACATTCAAAGAATTTCTAAAGCAATATTGTGTAAACCTGAAAAAGAAGTGATCAGAATAAGATATATAAATCATACTAAAACTTGTATTGGTTGTGATAGCCTTGAAATGTTGTTTTTGAAGTGCCAATACTCTTAATGTGTTAATTGTATAAGATTACCTCGATGATTCAATATATTCCTAACATCGTATAATAGTATGTGATGTTGAATTTCTTCCTTTCTGTGTATATATTATAAATATATTAAAATAATATTTTTTTCTTAAAAAACACATGTATAATACTGTATAATACAGAAGAATGAGCAATCATAAGAAGACATGAATCGATCATTCATTAGTTTTGCAGTGCAGTCTGTTATTCTTTCTAAGCTTAGACTATCTCTGCAGCATGTGCTGACTGCAATCTTCTTTGACATGCAACTAGAGGTAGACTTATACCCCTATGAGATAAACTATATGGTAAGAGAGGGAGTACTTCTTGCAGCATTCATGGATAAAAAAGGAATTACAGCTATATGGAAAACTATGAACATGAAATATGAATGACATACTCATTAAGCTGATTGTTATTTATGCTCCAAGAATTAAAATACATTTTTCTCTATTAAATTAAACATTAGTACATTAATTTAATGTATGGAAATTTAGGAGTATGCAACAGTCAACAGAATTTTACAAGAAATATATTTTATAAGCTACTAAGCTGAACTTAAGTATGTTTAGGCTTGCCTAATTAAAGGATGGGAATTTTTGAGGCACTCCTATGAAAAATTATTCCTGTTGATGTTTGGGATAATATGTTTAACTTGTTTCAGATAATATCAAATGAAAGGCCATGAAAGCTTCCATTTGTGTTACAATTAAGGCCATGCAAGTTGCATCTGTGCTGCCATTAATACTTATTGTTTCAAGAAGTATAAATAAATAAGTGGATAGTCTCTTTTTTGTATCAGTAAGTGCAGGGTATTTTTGCCCTGCTTGAGATGAACTATGAACATATGCACACCAATGTCTAATTATATTATTGTGGATGCAGTTTCCTGAAGCTGTGTGTTAGATAAATGAAACATCCGTCCCAAGCTGCTTTGACCTTGGACGTAATATGTTTAGTTAAGGATTGCAGGACTAAAGTCATTCAGGAATGGGATTTAGGATATATTTTCTGTTTTTGGTGTTTGGAAGGTCACTGTTTCAGGTTTCTGGTGCGGTACAGTTGGAAGATAGGCAGTTCCTATTTTTGGATAGAACAACACACCCTCTTCAGCCTTCTATTAGAAGGTTGGACTTATATCTTGACATATTTTTCAAGAACATCTGAATTTGTATAACAATCTTAAATATTTGCAAATGTTGCTGCAACTGGTAGCCATAATGGTTCATTTAATATAGCAAAAAAAATTTGTTTTTACTTAATTTTCAAGTACCCTGATAGATTTGCATGGCTCTTCTTATACTTTGTAATCTACAAGTGGCTGTCAATTGACCTGTGTCTTGCTTTTTGAGTGAGCCATGAAAGACCCAATCCTAGTTGACCTCCTATGTCATCACAAAACCAGTGGCTCCACAATCACCTGCAGAAAGGAGCTAAATCCACACCAACAAATAAACAAGACTTGCTGGGGGGATAGGTATCTAATTCAATGTATTCCTATTCTATGGAAAAAGTTATCACTGCAAGTCAAACACAAAGTATTACTTTAGCTACCTAAGGTTAGTCCTCAAAACTGGATAGACTGACACAAATTTATACTGGTGTTATCATGCATTGCCCTACTTAGTATTGGAGGTGAACACTATTAAGTGATTAAAAGGGTGGCAAGTACTTTTAAATGTGTCTGCTTTAAGGTGTATAATGGCTAGACATATTATGGTCCCCATGATCACTTGCCTAGTATGTTCCTGTGTGCATATGTATTTAATAGGTAGCACTTCTCTATCAATGACATTATAATGATATAATAAATGCTGCAGTATGCTACTGACAAAAATTATACCCATCCATTCTGATATAGATTTCAAATATTTCTTTCCAGATAAGTTATGCAGCAACTGTTATGGGTCTTAGTGACAAAAGGCAGTTTCCATCTTTTCTCAGGACAATTCCAAGTGACCTCTTCCAGGCTATTGCTATTGCTCACTTGGTCCTATATTTTGGCTGGACATGGGTTGGGGTTATGTCTGACAGCAGTGATTATGGCCTGCAGGGCAGCCATAAGGTAAAAGAAGAACTTGTCAAAGCTGGAGCTTGCATTGCTTTTTTTGAAACAATATCTGGATTGTACTCCGAGATCAGAATTCAGCATATAAGCAAAATAATTCAGACATCATCTGTAAATGTGATAGTGATCTATGCCACTGAGGTTAACCTCTACCCTGTTATGGAGGTGATTGCAATGAACAATGTAACTGGAAAGGTCTGGATAGCCAGTGATGGTTGGGCACAGTTTTACCTGTTTTCTAAGACTTATTTTTGGAGAACATTAGAAGGAACTCTTGGCTTTCTGGTAAGAAAAGGAGACATACCAGGATTCAGACAGTACATTTATAATCTTAGTCCTTTCAACAATCCAGATGACATATTTCTGAAGCATTTCTGGGAAATTGTTTTTGACTGTAATTTGCAGGTGCTGAACAACATATTTAAGACAAATGAGAACTTGACTAAAGAATCAAAACTCTGTGCGGGGGATGAAACACTAGAAGGCAACAGCCTGGATTTTTTCAAACTCACTGACTTAAGAAATACTTATAATGTTTATAATGCTATGTATTCAATTGCCCATGCTTTACATGACATGATTTCTTGCAGACATGGAGAAGGGCCATTTCATAATGGCACATGTACAGCAATACATGATTTCCAGCCATGGCAGGTAACAGTTCAGTGTCACTGAAATACATATGTTTAGCTTAATTTACTCCTATAACATAGCAAGTTATTGTAACATAGAATAAATAAATCTCTGTTAACAATACCAAACTGTTTACAGTATACATTGTCTAATATGTTAAGGTATCAAACCTGTAGAAACAGATGTATTCCCTTATTTGTCATGGTGGGGCTTTGTGTGCAAGTCTGTTGTGTGATGTTGAAGACCTTGTTTATGCACATCAGTTATGGGCATAAATAAAAATGGACATGCTAACAAAGGATGGAATAGGGATATATAGCTGCAGTGTAACAAAGGGGAGTGCATGAAATGTGCATCATTCTTTGGCCAAAACTCTGCAAAAAAAAGAATACTAAATGAATTATGTCTAAGTAATCATAATAAAACTAAGTGATTAACACATCACTGAAAAAAAAAGACACTGGGGTTCACTTCCCTACCTCCATCCATAAAGACACTGACTAAGCCTCTATACCCCTTCTCACATAATCATGTCCAAGATTTGTACATCATGGAAAATTAATTATTTCTGTGATGCAATAATTTATAGAGAACTGTGTACCCATTACAGTATCACCTACTGATTGAAATATTGTAATGCACATTGACATGATAATACTAGCAAAAAATGTGATATTTGTTAACTTTAGTAAATACACATAGCACTTTTACATAACATGACAACACAAAATATGATATTTGTTATATTTACAGAATATACAATCCCTGGGATTCATTACAATCATGTAAGTTCCATGCTAAGCCTACATGATCTAAACATGTCAGCATGAAGAGCAGCAATGTTAACCGAATATACATCCTGCTCATTGCACCTATATGTTTGCAAGCATCTTTTTATGGCCAGCAATAGTGTTCACTGCCATGGAAAGGTGCATATAAGCATGAGTAGAGAATGTAAACAAAATGGCTTGCATGTAGGAAAAGCTCAGATATGAGCTCATGCTGTAGCCCAGAAATATTAAGAGCAACTAAAGTGAAAAAATACTGAATGAGGGGAAGTGAAATGAGGGAACTGTACACAGATAAGTGTTTTATACTGTATAATTAATTAATATGTGTAAAGTGCACTCATATTTTGCAGGCAAATGTTATGAAGTGTATAATAAGCATTTCTAACATAAATTCTGCAATATTGATGTAATAATAATTAATGTCAATAACAATATCGGAGTTATGCACGTTAATAAAATGGACATACTAACAAAGGATGGGATAGGGTATATAGCTGCAGTGTAACAAAGGGGAGTGAAAATGTCATGCACCTTTTAATAAAATACTGGGTTAAGATAGCAGTTAGCAAGGACAGAGCACTGGAGGTTAAGTGAAGTTGCTTCAGTCCTTTTCAGTTCTGTAATGGGTTCCAAGATGTTTTTAGCATCTGACTTTTGTAGCCTCTCACTAGGAAATCCACTTGCTAAGTTGTTTAGATTAATAAAAATTGGTTCCATCTTGGTGTTAATTCTAGCTAATCTATAGCCCTGGGACTTCACCACATTATTACAGAACTGAAAAGGACTTAATCACTTTTACTCAGCCTCCCCAGTAGGAGAATGTTAAAAAATTCCACAGAGAATAACAAATGCAAAAATAGCTGCATCTTGACATAAACTTTGGATTATCACAGTATCAAAAATGTTATTAAAGAAAACTGGGACATTGTCACATGAAACCCTTATCTGATTAATATCTTAGGTAATGCCCCATCCTTTGTGTACAGGAAGGCCAGGAACATTAGAAAAGTTGTTGAATTTAAACTTGGACTATATGAGAGAAACACTAAAATATGTGAAGCTAATTGTACATTTTGTATATTTACACAGCAAGGTGATAGTTTTTATTGCCCTTATTTAAAGAAAATCATTAAGTCGAGTACTGGGGTAACTGTAACACTACAAAAGAAATTTACAGGGTGCAATGCAATGAATGTGATGCATTTTATGTAGGCAAGACTGTAAAGAAACTTAAGCATGGGATTTCATGTCATCTGGCAGAAATTTGCTCTGGATGCAAAAATAATGCACTAGCCAAACACCTTGCTCTGGATAAAAGACATGCAGATTTTAAGTTCCAGATACTGGATTGCATAGACATGCGTGATCTTAAAGGAGACATCCTGAATATGATAGAAAAATGTAAACTCATGTGACAATTAAAACTGAGCTCTTTCAGGAATCCTGGACTAAATGATTACTGTTCACTTAATAGTGTACTGGAACTTAGAAAATTGCCACATTATTTACATGACTAATTTTATTTTATTTTTCCAGTTGGTTTTCAATACCATGGTAAATAGTCCCCAAGATTCATGAAGCTTGTGCCATGCGCCAGAGTAGCGTCGGCGATCTAGTGCCAAATATGGCCATCGAGCGATTCAGGTAAGAGTTGATTCCACGTGCACTACCAGTGTACACCAGAGCTGAGCAGCTCACGTTGCTTGTATGCTAAGTACCCCGTGTACAGCAGTGTAGCATTCAAATGAAGGTATATAGCGATTCATGAAGTGGTGCAGGCGTAGCATAAACATGCAGAAATATAAAACAAAGAAATGGTTTACATTTTTTCAAACAGAACATCTGAGCCATGTAAGCGGACCAAACGTATGTATTACAATGTTAACGTATGCCAATGGCTAAATATACAGCCAATGGCATAAAAAAACATGCACAACACATAAAAAATAACATTTAATGCCATGGCCACACTAACGCAAATACAACCGCAGTGCATGGGTGCACAAATGGGAACACAAGGAAAATATATTTAGATGTCATAAAACTGCAATGTAACACAAATCATGATTTCACCATAATAGTCAATGGTATGCATGCTACACCACAACCAAGGCGCAAGGGTTACTAAGGGTCCGTGACAGTGTTCCACACGGTAACTGGGAATTAGTAGTCAATGCCATGCAAATGAGTCAAGTAATACTGAATCGCAAACGTCCCGCCGGCATAATGATGTACCACATGGTGCAGCTGTACAACACCGAGGAGTGGCCTGGAGGCAAACATGACATCATGAGAGGTGTGCGCCACCGTTGCTGTAAGCACATGGGAGCATTGGTAATCTGGGTTGCCTGTTGCTAAGCAAAGCCGCAGGATAGGGGTGTGCACCTAGCCATAGCTATGCTTAGCTGAGAGCACACAAGGTGACCGAAAGTGCATGTGAACATGGATGAAAATGCGCTCAAAAGCTGGAAACTGGGCACGCGGCGTGCAACTTAGATGAAAAAGGAAGGTTACAGGAAGACAATAAGGAAATGCTGCAGCATGATAATTGGAGTACAAATGAGTAATTAACACCTAGAAACTTACAGTGGGCCATAGACAACAGCTAACAAGGCTGCTAGCAGCTACCTGCAGAACAGGAAAGGGGAGGTGCCATACAGCAAAGAAAAGAGAACTGTCACAGCAGAACAAAATAAACTTGCTGTAGATCAGCTACATAACACATTTCCCAACACAATCCTGGGTTGTGGAAGCACAAAACAAGAAAGGTGGCAGCTGGATGCATGCCTGACAAAGGGAGGTGAATCAGGTTGAAAATAGAAGTAAAGGGCAATAGATGAATCATGGCAGACAAGAGTAAGTCAACACCAAAGGCCATACAATAGCAGTACCTGCTGTAAAACCAATAATTAAGATACCCTGCAGCTGGAATAGCACAAACACACCCATTTACACCAGCATCATCCATTGCACAATAGTATAAGGTGTGAAAGCCCCACACACACACTTGTGTATTCCCAGACACTCTACACCATTGGTGTATACAAATGGGGAACTTTTAATACGTATATGTTAGGGGCTGCCATAGCTTTGATTCACCAGCATGTGTTGGAGACTGACGGTGGTGTGGAGGATGATGCTGACAACCATCTCAGGCACCGGAGGAGGAGACGAGTGTTCAGACCAAGGGTAACCTACCAGGGGCTACATGATCTGGAGATAGTAGAGCATTACAGGGTGGACAGGGACATCATACAGCAACTTTTTGTGCTGTGCCGGCCACGCCTCAGATCCAGAAGCAACAGAGGGGAACCCATCCCAGTGGACACAAAGGTATGTGTAAGCTTGAGAATACTAGCCACAGGTACCTTCCAAAGGCCAACTGGGGATATCATGAGGGTCTCACAGGCATCAGCATCCAGGGTACTCCACCAGTTCCTGGATACCATGTTACCACATGCCAATGAGCACATACACTTCCCCCAAACGCAGGAGGAGTTGGCCAGCAATATGCATCTGTTCCACCATGTGGCGGACTACCCAGTGGTACTGGGTGCAATAGACTGCACGCACATACACATCAAGTCACCACCTGGTGAGCAGGGTAGGCACTACATAAACCGCAAGGGATTCCCCTCCATCAACTGCCAGGTCATGCGCAATGCCCAGGACATTATCATGGATGTGTGTGCCAGCAGTCCTGGAAGCTATCACGACTCCCACATCTGGCATGCCTCACAGCTGTATCACGTATTTGCCAGGGGGGACATCCCATATGGCCACCTGATGGGGGATGTGGGCTATGCACTGGAACCGGGGATGACGACACTCATCAGAAATGCACACACAGCCACACAAGAATGCCATAATGAGGCACACACAGAAACCAGAATCATCATAGAGCATGTGTTTGGGATGCTGAAAGCACAGTTCTGTTGCTTGGACATATCTGGTGGAGCCTTGCAGTACTCTCCAGGAAACATCTACATAGCATGTGCCATGCTACACAATATGATCCTGCTGAAACAGCTGCAGCAGGGAAAGAATGGTGAAGGCCCTCACAGCCCACCACCATTGCCAAGGGACCCACAGGCATGGGGGGCTCAGACCACGAACACCCTGTGCTAGCCCCAGTAGGCAGATGGAGGCGTGCCCAGTATGCCCATGTCTTGGCAAAGAGGGAACGTATAGCACACACACTGACAGTGTAGGCACTCATGGATTGACACACTTCTCCACCTGCACACACAGCAAACATGGATGGCACACACACGACCACCTGTAAATTGTCATGTATAGGTGGTGTACTGTGTGCATCCTACGTAGGTAGCCCTCAACTATTGTACACACAACCACCATTGGCACAAGGTAAGTCAATACCTGAACAGTATATTAAGCCATCAGCATGTGTCCATACTATATGTACAGGTTCATAGATACATAGGTAGGTACATGCCCAACCGCCGAGACCACTCATAAGCATAGGCAAAACATGTCTGCTGTCGCCACCCCATCGAACAACTAACTGTCCCTCTGTGAAGCAGAGCCACTTACGGGATCCCTGGGGTGTAGCTACTGTTCACCACCCACTCTGCAAGGATTCCCCAGAGTGTTAGTGAGGGGTTTTGTATAATGTAATCAGGGATGTGTTTCCAAATAATGGGGAGTATCCCTGACAAGAATCTTCACAGATGTGTACATGTTACATAGTATACCTTAAACACAGCTTGCAAATATAGGTAGTTCTCCACAGAATAATAAACATGTGGAACACACAACCGCTGAAATGTGCATTCATCACCCTTGCACTACCAGTGCCTGCCCTGAGAGGTAAGATATCACTGCCAGGATTAGAACATGCAACCATGTACACATTCATCACAATAACACACCACAAAGCTACCTGAGATGTACCAATGGCAGTCATGTATACTGACAGGATAAAACACAAAAGGTAGGAATGTGTTGAAATAGGACAAACCGTCATGTACACAATGAAAGGTGTATGTTTTATATATATATATATATATATATATATATATATATATATATATATATATATATATATATATATATATATATATATATATATATATATATATATATATACAACTATATATATATATATATATATATATATATATATATATAGAGAGAGAGAGGGAGAGAGATATGTTGATATATGGGGATATACATATATATGTAGATATATAGATAGGTTAACAACATCTACATAACCATGGAGGTACATATAAATGGGATACCTACCACGTACCGACTGCTTTACATATCAACACATGTAATCCCAAGGCTTAAAGTCCGAAAGAACACAGTACCGAAACACCAGTTGCACGAGGTGTAATCTCACGATGTTAATGGACAGTTAGTCAGTGCTTCTGTTATTGCGGTTTGGGTAGGTTACTGTGTGTACGTGTGTTTCTTAGGGCTGGAGTGTGTGTAAGCGTGTGTTCTGTGTGTGGTGTGTGCTGTTGGAGGACTATAATTTGTGGTCGTGGGTTAGCTTTGTGCATCTGTTTGCTCGACCTAGGATGTAGAATATTAAAGTAGTGGGTGGTGTGTGGGGCGCAGACACCTACATGGGATGTGTAGGGGGGGCTTGGCCACCTGCTCATACGTAGTGTAGGATGGTTTGTTTGGATGTGTTGGGTAGCAGTGTGTCTGTGTGTGCATGTGTGTGTTCCATGTTCATGTTACCTTCGCAAGTTACTGTCAATGTCGGTAATGTGGGGTATGGGAGTCTGTTCCCAGGACTGTGTGCATCGGAACACTGTGGTTTCGGAATTCCATAGGTCTCCCTTATACAGCGGTTGAAGTGTTCACATATGTGTAAAACATAGACCATAGCAATCACACATTCTGCCACTACCAACCTTTATGAACAAAGGATATGGAGAGTATATGCCTATACACCATTACAAATATGTGCTATGGACATGAGCCAGTGATAGTGTTACCACCTGTTACACTTTGCGAGGGACACTCCCTCTTTGGGCAGTTGCATCCTGACCAAATATATTAAATGTGGCAAATGTCCTGGGATTGTAGGACATAATTATGTCCCATATGTACTGTAATAGTTGCATACAGTAGTTATTTCTCTATCTACAGTACCTACATGGTACAGGAAACAGAATAAGCTACTAAACTGCTACAAGAATAAGCTTATAATTAGGCAAGAAAGGAAAGTTCTATCCCTTGTACTGACCATGGGTTTTTGTCGGCCTTTAAAATCAGATGTGTGTCCTGAAAAGGACCCAGTATGGACATATGAAAAGGTGGCAACCCTAGCCAAACAGGGTCAGTCACCAACACAACTACGATAACTGCAAATACCTATGACAGAAATACACAGCTATCATGCAGCAACACGTTATTACATTCAGATGTATTACTGAATGGAACCACATGACAGTGCCTTAATGAATCAGCCTGAAAATACCATTGTATTAGTCCACAAAAGGATAGGTGTTCAAATAGGGAAGGAACCCTCAAGCACATAGCGATTATGTATAAAAGCAGTTCCTACACACCTGCATTTGCTAAGCACACCCACCAACATCACCCCCACACCCAAACATATTACAATACAAACTGTAATAACATCACAAATCATTCACACACTGTACGGCATCTGCAGAAGCCTTAACATACCTTGTCAGAGACACACTAACATGGCCCTAAGTGAAATAGTGGCTGCTATACAATGGAACAGCTGCTGATGTAATAGGGTTTGTTTGCACTAATCCCGTTTCAGAGGGTTGTGCGTACACTGGGATGTGTTAGCAATTAGTGAGTAACAGCACAGTATGCTACACTTGTACACCAAATCAAGGATGTCTGGTGAGCACACTGTACACCACATAACAGTTCATGCATAGCTATACAGCCTTGAGCTGGCCAAACATCCTTGCCAGTCTTAAACATCTGCAGAAGTATCAGGTACAAACAAACCCTGCATAAGTAGCACTGTTCCAAAATATAACAGCTGTACTCACATGTAGAACTAAATCATCTAGCCATTACACACAGTCCACAGGAGTCATGAAGATAATATATCTCTGTGTGCCTCCATATAGCTGTTAAAATATATCGCAATAACACATCTAGGCCGTCTCCCCCAAAAGTAAGGCAAACGGACAACGCTAAAAGGAGTACTCACTTATACACCACTGTTGCCATGGTATCGGCTAATGGAGTAGCTGCACAGCTGATGTGCATCCAATTAACTACTTTGGAACAGCAGTTGGTGGACAGGATACCACATCTTACCGATATGTAACTAGAAAAGGATGTGTTATCACACATTCAAACCATCTGTATTTACCAGTAGAACATTACAAATAACATTGAAACACACACCAAAAAGGATTGAATCAACTGCTAACGATACGTTGGGTTACTAATAAGGTATGTAGAACAGTCAGTATGTCTGTGTATGTAGTACTATTCTGTAGTATTTAAAGTGCATGCAATCCATATAGTGGAAACAGTTATCTTGTTGTGATGAATTGTTGAGCATAGTAACGCTTGTAGTATTTGTGTTTACTGCTGTAGGTCACAAGGCAAACACCGCATACACCAAAAGGGATGCTATATAAGGGCTTACAGAAATACTCCTCACCAGCCGATGTCAGTGGCAGGGCTGGTCAAACAAGTATGTGCTATAACAGGGGATAGTATAAGTTGATATGCTACACTTGTACACCATATTGTAACTGCAGCCATATGTATGAGTGTAATACAGAGAATAACATGTGGAAGGTTGGGCCACTGTGCAAGTATGTTTTGCATTGTGGGATATTGTGCCAATAACTGTGTAATGTACAGTATTGTAGGCAGATATGTATTACAAGCTACATAGCATTACTGTAATGGTAGGCAAACATTAGTTATGTCAATCAGCATTTACAATACACAATAACAGGATACATGTCTTTTAGTGAGCTGACAGTTTATCAGCATGATAGCAAAGTAAAATGGAAGAGCTATTTAACTATCCATGCACATAAGACATGTAATATTTGCAAAGGTGGGTACTAGGCTGTCTTACCAAGGGTATCTGTAAGCCTAGCTAGTGTGTGTTGTCTTTCACCACCCCCATAGGTTGGTTCCCTGTGCATCTGAACAGCAGAGCCATTAGTTCCCTGTGCCTCTGTCCAGCATAGCCACTGCAGTGATCCCCGGGTACATGTCTGTCTCCCACCCATCCACACAGCAATGTTTCCCTTGAAGAATGCTCATGAGGGACCCTGCCTGATTTACATTGGAATCACGTTCCAAAGCATAGGGAGTGTCCGGGTCAGGAATCTATCCGTTCAGCATGTCCTACTCATTATTGTGGTTAGGTGTATATCCCTAGAGCATGTGGCTCTAAGGGGCTTCTGTTTAGGTGGAGCATATCCAGCAATACAGGGTTGGACATGGGCCTTGTATGTCAAGCAGAAATCATCTGTGAGTATGCGGCATGCAACTGAGTACAGCTGGAGTTTCGTAGGTTGGGCTGCATAGGTCATCTGTTTGAGGTCAGTAATCCTCTTGGTGTGGTACTGGTGTGGTCTTCCAAGCTGTTGCAGTTGTCTTGTAAGGTATATCCCAAATGGGGTGTTGTATCCTTTAATGGGTCTGATATGACATGTGTAGAGTCACAATGGCCCCTCTGATCTGGATGCGAACCCATCAGAGATTGGGGTGCCATGTAAAAGGATATTCTAACCACTTTGTCATTATGGGTATCAAAGGAGAGATTGGTATCTATTGGTGTTTCTGGATCCCTTATTACCTTTTTTGTATGTAGGGGACTAGCACCTATGTGGTAGTCTGTGGGTAATTAGTTATATTCAAAGGGGATGACTATGCACTTTTAGGCATTCAGCTTGATGCCATGATATTAACACCAGGTATCCGTCTCAGTGCGACCCTTCCAGAGGGCGTCTGTAACAGCTGGGAAAATAATTATGTCCCCTAGTTTGCAGTCATCCTGCAAACCTTTTCAGCCAAAGCCCTACTGTGATTGTCTGTATGTCAGAGAAGTATATACCGAACATGAGGGGTCTTTGGACTTTGCCCTGGGGGACAGCAGTTGTAACTGGTATACAGTCGGACCTAGGGTATGCAACTCCTACTGTGTGTGTTCTGTCCGTGAGCCACTTTGCAAACCATCACATGACGTAGGGGTTAATGTTCAGGCGGATGGGTATGTTGATAATACCAGAAGGAGGAATACTGTTGAAAGTATATGAGAGATCTAGGTAGGCTGTGTGGACATCCTTACCCTCATCTAATGCCTTGGTAACTGTCTCTAAGAAGCCCACCAGGTTTAGGAGGCATGGTCCAGCCTTAACAATGCCAAACAGGGAGGGGTCAAAGGTTGGGAGGTACCAAATCTCTCTGACAGTGATCCATGATGTGCACCATAGCCTTGCAGACCAGGCTAGTCAGGCCTATAGGGAAATAGGTCCCATGGTCTGTTGTGGTGCTGCCTTTTTGGAGTGGGATAACTGTTGCTGTGTGCCATTCAAGGGGCACTATGCCCGATGTGAGGCTATTATTGAACATGGTGCATAGGTGAGGAGACAGCACGATCCGAAGTTCGTGTAAAACGCAGCTTGGAATGTTGTCCACTTCCATGGATGCTGTAATATTGCCTTCAGAGTGTGCAGCTTTGAGAGGGATCTGCCAGGATGTTGCCAATATCCATTGTTTCTCTAATGTTCGTGCCTTTGTGCTGTAACTCAGAGCAGATCTGGTTGTTGACATCGAGGCTCTGTGGCTGTTGTTGGTATTAGTTGCGTTAAAGTTTTTGTAGCTAGCTTTGGAGGATCGTATAAGGGATCTCACCTTCTTACTGAGGCTGGCCAGGGATCTCCTCCACGCATGGTATTGTACTCTCATTTGCAACAGTGTCTGCCTCCTGTAGTACAATATGTTTATGGCAGGGGCCACCAGATTGGTTTAGTTAATTATGAGTATAGCGTCCTGGTTCTGTTTGGGATAGCACAAGCCATGCACTCTTGTAAGTGCTTATAGAGTGCATTTGTGTAGGATTCAGCAGTTGTAACAGTACTGTCCATCTGCATGGGTGTCATGACGTCCACCACATCTGCCTAAAGAAGCATGTAGTTGGTCTTGTAGACATATTATACTGTGGTTCACTTAATGGGGGATAGGTGCGGGATGTGGATATCAACGGTGTTCAGCATATGGTCTGATCAGACCAATGAGGAGTTGGCTTCATGTGTGGAGCACCAGTCACTCATGTTGGTAATGACTAGGTCTAGGATATTATTGACCCTGGTGGGTGTGTGGATATGTTGAGTCAGGGCATTGGTGTTTATGAATTCCAGAAACCATTGAGTGAATGTGTTGGTACATGAGTAGTTTTCCCAGTTAATGGTGGGGTAGATACAGTGAGGCTTATGTGATGAGTGTGGTGTTGTGCGACTGTGTACCTTCTCCACATGACAGTCAGGGTCAGGCTTGGTTGGAGAGACCTTTACCTCCAGTTTGGCTAGATGAGTGCATCTCTCACAGGTTGTAGTGTTGGGTGGTAGGTGGAGAGGCTTGTCTGTGTACATGAGGCAATGTGTATATTGCCTCAAGATGTCCAGATTCATCAGATAGACAGGTGAGAACACTGACAGTTGACTCTTGGACATGCCTGAATATAGAACTACATTCACCTAGATAAGTGAGGAAAGTGAGTACAACAGCTACATTACTCTACGCAAGTGAGAAAAGTATGTACAAAACCTGTTCACCCTTACCTGTAGGTGATGTGGACGATTGAGTGCTATAGTAATCATTAGCTTACATACTGTTTACAAGTCCTGAACAAGTGCTTAGAATGAATAAGCAATCCAGATAGGGTCTTGGATAATATAAAAACATGGTCCCCTCCCCCCAACAGGTACACAAACATATATCCATGTACACCACAGGGCCCCTGTACCCATAACTATGCAGGTACAAGCTGCACTTAGTCTGCATGGGACCTGCCCACATCACAGGTTGTATCATACACATATGGCAAAACAAGATGCTCTCCACTTACACATCATGTAAAACATAGCTCCATGTCAGGTTGTGTACACACTGAATGATGCACACCAACAGGTATCACAACCCAACAAAGGAGGAGATACCACTAATAATGGGAAGTACTACACTACTACCCTGCTGAGTCTGGTCTGGAAGGTCATGAACCTTGATCACTTAAGTGATGTCAGCAATACAGATGTAGATGACAGTATGGTTGATGTCACACTGCATATCATAACCTTGCCAGGTCATAGGACAACATCACCCATACTGTGTACCACCTACACTCGGTATACTAGATGTACATTCCTATGTCACAGGAGTGTTTAGCAACAGGACTGCTGGCAGAAACAACACTACAGAAAGTGTATGAATAATACATGATCATCACATCAGTGGCAGCTACAGTATGTCAGGGTTAATGAATTCTATTCCCCCTCATTGTAGTCCATACCTCACAGACAAACAGAAGGCATCTGCCTATTGAAGTATGATAATGACTATGACCTAGGAGCAATAGCTGACTCACATTGTCACCCCTATGTTAATAACCCTGACCCATGAACTACCATCTAGATAGCGTTCATCATAATGGACACTTGTTTGTGAGGGATGCAGCTGGGCAGTTGTCTTTCCTGTGATAGCTACATCACCACACCTGTCAGGGAGTCATATGTGGCAACCCTAATAATAATAGGGTGCCATTCATGAATATAGAGATCATTGTCCAGCCATACAGACCACTCAAGTGACCCATATCAGATCACATATTTCCTTTAAGGGGTATTGGCCATGTGCAGATGGCCTATACCAGCCTTCCCATTCCCCATCTCCACTATGTAGTATGATGCATACCCTGAGTAAATCCATGTCCAACCCAGTGATATCGGTCATGCTACACGTACTCATCCTGATCTCGAACACATACTTCATGGACATCCACCTACCACATGCTGGACAGATCCTTGTCCCATACACTTGACATAGTCCTGCCACACTATGCATTCCTGTCCATCAAAGCTACACATCGCTCCCCTCTCAGACATGGTGTGATGACCACATGGTAATGCATGGTATATGTATTATTAACCCTGCGGATCATTAATGTGGCACTGCTCCACCTGGCCCCACAGACCCACCTGTTGGCTACTGCCAGGTAACCTTTCATCCTAGATGCATACATGGCCCATGGCATATAGCCCACTAGTTGACTTTGACTGTACATGCCATAGTTGATATCCATCCCTGAAAATACCATCTGGCTAGCCAGTGTTCCATGTGTATCACATGTGCAACACAGGTGATACATGGCAGGATGTTGAATTGCTATACAGTGCTGTGTAGATGTATATGGCAGAACACAAACATATAAAACCTTATGTGAGCATGTGTGCAGGGTCACAAGTCATGTCTGTTAAGGCAGTGTAAGTCCTTATATGTGACATATACACTGCATCAAGGTTGACTGCATTAATGTGGACACATCCAGCCATGTGCTGATAGGTAGGAACACCAGTACAGGCAAGCAGACATGCCCACATCAAGACAGCAACCACATGGAGTATGAGCAATGTAATCAGATGACACATATACACGCACATATATGGTGATAATATCCATTCAACATTGAATGTCACAAGTGTGTGACACAAACACGTCAGTGTCATGTAGGTTTGCAAATACAACTATTTAAACTGAAGTAATGCGATACACATGTATGCTCAGCTGTAGCTCTGTTTGTCTCTGAGGTACTGTGACCTGTCTCCATCATTATGTCTTCCAGGTATGCCGCGTGCAAGGTTTCCCCCTTTTACATGCTTGGAGGATGAGGACCTCATCCCATACCTACTCGATAATCACAACATCCTGTTCAGCCATGTGCCACAGGATGCACAGCAGTGGGATGCCCTGTGGATGGAACTTTGCAGAAGGGTTAATGATGTGGGTGGCCACAACCGCACATGTCAGCAGGTGCGCAGACACTGTACAGATCTCATTAAATGGGCAAAACAGCGTGCAAATGCAATCACCAGGGAACAAGGTGTAACATGTGGTGGACCACCTACCCAGCCCCCACTCACATGTACCGAGGAGCTACTGGCCAAACTGGGGACACCTGCAGAACTACATCTACAAGCCTTAGCCGATATTGTAGAGGTGGGTGTCTCTCAACCACTGAGCCTGGATTTGCATGGTAAGTCAATACTGCACCTATAACAACTATATTCCATATAGCTGCATGTTTCACTGTACAATATGTAATGTAACATCATATGCAAGGCATGCATACACAAATGCTGCATACTATAGTATGCTACTCTGTGTATGCGCACATGTGCATACACCATAGTATAGTCTAATGCACTGGTGTATGTGTTATGCACATTGCTCCCTGTAGCCTTTATACAGGGGTGGATTATGCTCATACGGCTGTATTACTCCTATGTAAGTACCTCTGGTGTTCCGCGGTGACAGCAGCCCGTTGCAGGTGAGAGTGTTATTATTTATCAGGAACCGTAATGCACAAATCTATCTGCCATGTTGCCATTAACAACATGCACACATAATGTATGGTCCTGTCACAATATACAGGTCGGACTTGCAATACATCACAAAGACTATCCGTGTGCCACACTTGCAAACTATGTGAATAATCTCACTGACATGAATCCTCACAAACTTTATTGCTAGATGTGTTGACAGCTGTGCATACAATGGTGGAGGTGTTGTTCACTTTAGGAATGTGCAACAGATCTGATCTATACATGTGGTGAATACAAACAGTACTACACAGTGGACTGGAATATGGCCAGCACACAGGTTTCACCAGTGTGGATCACAGCCCTGCTATGAATGTCACACAATATGATGTGCTATCTTGACATGTCCATGACATCTATTGGCCTGGCTGCTACACTGCCTACCTAACCTGAAAACATATCCCACATACCACCCTTTATCTGCATAACCCTGTTGTCAGTGGAGCATATATGTCATATGGGACAACGCAGACATGTGAAATAGATGCCCATCACTATAATTTGGACAACACATTTGCACACATGGCCATGAAGGATGGCCAGAGACATGGAGCAATACACACACTAGAAGTGTTGTGCTTGTGTACACACCCTGTTGTACAATGGCTACATATGGTTCAGCTATGACCTTTGTATAATGGTCATAATGTAGATGTGGAACACTAGACATCCTACAGGCCTGTGCACATCATGTGTAGGCATAACATCAATCCACCACATAGGATGTGTTGAACATTTTGAGGGTGTTGCAACATGACAGCAGTTACCTGTACAGTATCCACATCAGGCCACAGATACAGTACATTCCCATTGCTGGTGATGGACATAAATACCATACTAGCTCCGTGTGTGTGTGTGTGTGTGTGTGTGTGTGTGTGTGTGTGTGTGTGTGTGTGTGTGTGTGGTACACAGATGTCATGTGGGACATGGTGTACCAACGTGTTCGCTGTGTCTGCCCATAGTTGCCAGGCTGCAGCAATATGGTTACAGATGTGCAGGGGTGTCATCTGTATACCCATCAGTGACCTGTGTCACAACTTCCACATCATGGTTTAGTGTGTATACACCTCAGTGACATGGGTCACATTCCACAGTATATATGCATTGTATCTGAACACAGTCATGGCTATGAACCCTGTCTGTAACTCACACTGTATAGCACTAGAGACTCCTCATGATTCCCTGCAATAGCCTTGCACATCAGCTAAAATTTGCAGTATATCTGTAGGGTGGACAGACAACACTGAATTGGTGCACCATTACCCCACTGTATATTCCACAGGACACCATTGTGTTAAACATGTATGCATGTCATTGCACACGTCAGCAGATCACGTGTCATACTACATACATGTGATTATCAAGGTCATATGCCACACATCAGGCAGGTGTACTGTTAACCTGTGCTGGTCCACATGGTGTAACACAGGGGTGTATGCTAACCACTACTATGACTGTGTAATTTGCATGCCGTCTGCTATCACACATGCATGCTGTGTGCATCCTAGGTATGTATGATAACTACCACTATTATTGTCTGTGCTGCATGTCATCTGCCATATCACATGCATGTTGCATGCCTTCTGTCATATCACATGCATGTGTGTGTGTCTATTGTATAGATTGTAATGTACAGTTCTTGTCTGCCCTCACAGGTGATGTAGGTGCATTGCCCTCCTGCAGTACATCAGATGTTAGTGTCCCCACAGACTCTAGCAGTGATTATGAATGTATTATTGGGTCACAGGCAGAGTTGTCAGGGGCTGAAACTGTGCCATTGGTTACCATTTCATCTATATCCACCTCATAACCGCACACAGATCCCATACCTTCACATACCCCATCACCAGTGGCCATAGAGGAAGGACAGTTGGCATGTGGTAGCTTGGAACAGGAAAGTGTGGGGGCTATGGAAGGTGTGCCTGCACACCATGGTGTCAGCCAAACTACTGTTGGTGCCCCACACAGGCACGTGACCAGTGCTTCTCGTAGGAGGACCTCTGGCCAACATGCTCCTGCATGACAGAGCACAGCAGCTGGTGTCACCAGACGCATGTTTCAGGCCTTAATGGAGGCACAGGCACATGCTGAATGGTGCAACAGAGAAGATCAGAAGATACAGAGGGTTGCTGTCCGTTCTTTAAACACCAGCATCCAGGCAAGGGTAACTGCTCAACAGCAGATTGCTGATGCTTTGGATAGACGGTTGGGTGACATGGTTGGAGTCCTTGACCATGACATGACATCCCGCGAGCATGAGCTGTCTGTGTTGGAACATCTGGTAGGAGTGAGGTGTCAGGCACGTGGACGTAGGCCTGTTACATCACCTGTGTCAGGTCTACATGTACGAGCTACCTCACATGCCCACTCCCATAGTGGCAGTAGCAGCAGCAGTGCATCTGGTGCTGTGCTGTCCACACCATGACACAGCAGGCCACATGCACATGGCCCAGGATGGTCCCAACAGGGTCAGAGTTCCAGTGGACTAGTGACATCAGACAGTACCCAATCTGCACCTCTGTCTGGTAGTACCCGTGCAACCCCTGGCAGGCACAGGTCACATGTCCATGGCTGGACACCATGAAATGTAATACCTCACCTGCACAGTCTGCAGCTGTCAATAATACCCCTGTGTAGTCCAGACACATGGGAGAACTGTGTGCAGACATACACGTACACGCTGGACACATATGTAAGGGACCGCAACACACACATGCATAACATCCACACACGCTCAATTAGATCAAAGGCCCCCAAACCCACACACATGATGTCATCCAAAGGTGCAGCCTAGGCCTCTGGCAAACATTACCACCCTGTGCATATGATGATGCCTGTGCCGCATCCCTGACATCCACACCATCAGTGCAGAGACATGCTCATATGGTTTGATGCACAGGCTGAACAGACTTGGATGATGTGTAGTTTACAAATGTTGAGGACTGTTGTCAGTCAGCAGATATACCATGTAGTACAGGTGTACAATACTGTTAACAGTATGTGTCTTGTGTAACAACAGTAAATGCATGTTGGTCATGTTGTTCTGCTGTCCTTCTTCAGGTCTAATTGCACGTGCCGGTGGATGTCAGTGTTTGCAGTTAAGTGTCCCATATGTCAATGTGGACTACTCACAGGTATGTATGAATATATCAACATGCACCGTGTAGCTTCCACATACCAGTGAGAATGTCCCACATTACAAACATGTCTACCATTCCAAGAGCATGATAGCTGTGTATTAAGCTACTGTGGCCACAGACGTGACATCCATAAAGGGTGACATCACAGGTACAGTTACATGGAGTGGTGAGGTAAGAGAGTGGTCTAGCTGATTACAAGGGTAGGGGCCAGTGGGAAGTGTGATGCCTCAATGGGAATCAGTAATACATGTTCCCATGACAGGATGCCAACACACAACTGCACCCACACACTCAGGTATTGACACACATGTATTTAGTGACCCTGTAAGAACACACACTCACGGCTTCACCGACACAGTAACACACACTTGCACACAGTTGCTACTGGTGTGCTGAGGACCCCTGCCTATGTGCAAATCATCATTACAGTATGACGGGCCACAGAGAATACACATGTACAGGAAGTCAGTATGGCCTAAGATTGGGGACATCAACACGGATAGTTGAATGCATCGCCTGGATGGTGGGAGGGGTCCTATTAGTTCAGTATGGTAACATACAACCTCACCCCAGGGACCAGTCAGCCCTACATACACACACTGTGGCATTCAGTAATTAATACACCTATGTCATGCACATACAGATAACTCACATGTGTGAGATACATGCCCTTGCCTATGTCCTGCTTTATACATTGTAGTCTGTACAGATGTATACACTAGTGTACAGAAGAGTGAGTAACAATTGAGATGTATTCCCCACAATACATGACAAATATGGACACACACGCAACCACGCATGCCAGTACTGTGGATCTCAGACTTGCCTAGCTTATGTTATGTATGTCAGACATGCAGCAGTATTGCATGCGTTACAAACTGTACTGATGCTTCCTGTGACAACACTGCTGATATATGCACTAGGGACGTAATATCTATTAACAGGTGTCAAGTGATTTACCTTCACTATCACCCTGACAGCTGTCTAAGTTGTGTGTTATGTCCTTCAATTAATGAGACCATTGCTTACTGGTTACACAGGGTATTGTAGGACCGCTTATGACACACCTGTGAGCTGTCCACAGCAAACATCCATCTGCAAAGATCCTGCCACTTAGTTATTTCAACACATCTGTCCATACCTGTGGTACATCTTTCTGTACATTCAGCATATCACCATATACAGTTGGCAATGTTGAGGCTGCATTGCAGCTGCATGATGTACTAGGATACATGCCACTTGCATACATCAGCAACTGCACACTCATGTTATCTGAATGCACAATACTATGTGTACAGGTGTGTAGGTCCTACAATCCTGACATTTGGTCATGTTTGTAGGCATTGCAATTGGCAGATATGTGTAATAACATACATGACACATGCACTGTTGTATGATATGATGGGTGACCAGTACAGAGGGGATGTTACCTCTGTCAACATTGATATCACACCTTATGTACTGTTAGCATTCAGCAGCCATGGACCTACATTCCATGTGCATGTGTGTAATGGCTGTAGCCACCTGTTTGCACAAAGGACTACAGCAGCTATGCTATTTACAGGTATGTTGTGCATGTGGCATGTACATACCCAGGGCAGGTACATGTATGTCATATCCATACATGAGGGTGTGTATTGGTGTACAGCAACAGACATCTGCTAATGGCGAACAGTAGTGAGGGTCCTTGGTATGTGTACAGCTGATCTGGTCACAGACAGTGGTATCATTGCATTGCATAACACATGATGCAACTGTGTCAGTACATGTGTACTGTCTACAGTTGATGTAGTGCTTAGTACAGTACACAGGTCAAGGGTCACATGGTGGCATACTCATCTGTCATACAACATGTATGGTTGCGTGGTGGTGGTCCGAGGGCATGGTGGTGTCTGCAGTTTACATCCTAGAATGCAGCATGTGACACTGTGTCCTGCACATGGCTCATCTGTGATGCCTTTCATGGAGAGACTGGTCAGTACATGTGAGTGGCCTTTATGTATGTGGGTACACCACCTGGAGTGGTCCATACCTGTGTTATGGCCCACATGTCTGGTTCTGAAGTATATGGTGGTAGTCCTAGGTTCTGAAGTATATGGTGGTAGTGCTATGGTGCACTACAGAGACATCAGCCAGGAGTTCCTCACTGCACAGATGTCAGTACTCCCCATTGTTGGATCTACAGTTGCCAGCTGTGAATATGGATGCTACACATCTAGCACTGGCTAACATAAGAAAACAATGCAGTTGTCCTATAGGTGTATGGGAGTTAACCTGTGTTTAGGACATTTGCCTTGGAATGGCACTGTGTGGGCGGATGCGACTTGGGTAATATCCACACTCCCTTGTATAATGGATGCATGTGATATGTGACAAAGGCCTGCCTACTGTCAGCCATGTCATCCCAGAATGACAGCTGATTTGTTAATGACCTGTGTCAAATATATGTAGAGCAGCGTTCCCACTAACAATGACAACTACCAACACCAGAGCCCATTACAATGTGTTATTTATGTCTACCTGTAATAGCATGGCCACTGTGGCCCTCCGTGTTTAGCATCAGAGTGCATCCCAGTCAGCCCTGTGCCTCTAGGAGTATGAGCATGCCCAGTGTATCCTTGTGTAGATGGACACATAGTAGTGCATTCCGACCAGCCCTGTGCTACTAAATGTGTGAGCATGCCTCCTGTGCTACTAAGTGTATGAGCATGCCCAGTATATCCTTGTGTAGATGGACACATAGTGCATTCCGAACAGCCCTGTGCTACTAAGTGTATGAGCATGCCCAGTATATCCTTGTGTAGATGGACACAGTGCATTCCGAACAGCCCTGTGCTACTAAGTGTGTGAGCATGCCCAGTGACACCTTGTGTTGGTTATGTGCCTCTGTGTATGGGCATGGCCATTGTAACCCTGTAAAGTGGTAGTAATCATCCATTCCACAGATGGGCATACTCCAGGTCAGGATGGATTCATACTTTAAACTCACAGGCTCACAGGTATGTACATCTTAACTGCCAGCATCCCTGTTGATGTCCACATTCCCAGATGGTCATAATGACAGCCTTGACATGTGAGTCGGTGTGGCGTGATTTGTATATATGTAGTATTGTAATAGTAATCTGTAAATAGGCAGGTGTTCCGTACCCGACACTGGCATGTGTGTGTTTGTCTGTCCTCGTTTGCTGGTGGACTCTAAATTGCTTTTAGACTGGCCACACTCCATACATTTCTTATACCCACTGTTAGCAAGGCTGATGATGTCACCCATCTACAAATACAGCTCTGGGAGGGCTGTGTCCCAGTAATCTCGGTAGCGCATTCTGTAACTGTGTAATGCTGTAGTTAGGTCTGTGTTCTAGTCCCACACTTGCCATGTATGTGTGTTTGCCTGAGGACTGAGTAATACCTTTATACTGCTCCCACTCCATACATTTCTTATACCCACCGTTAGCAAGGCCATTGATGTCACCCATCTACAAATACACCTCTGGGAGTGCTGTGTCCCAGTAATTTCAGTAGCATGTTCTGTAACTGCGTAATGCTGTAGTGGGATAAGGTAGTTAGGTCAGTGTTCTAATCCCACACTTGCTGTGTGTGTGTGTCTCCCCATTTGCCTGTGGACTGAGTAATACCTTTATACTGCTCACACTCCATGCATTTCTTATACCCACCGTTAGCAAGGATGATGATATCACCCATCTACAAATACACCTCTGGGAGTGCTGTGTCCTATTAATTTCGGTAGCATGTTCTGTAACTGTGTAATGCTGTAGTGTGATAAGGTAATTAGGTCAGTGTTCTAATCCCAGCCATGCCAACTGTGTGTGTGTGTGTGTGTGTGTGTGTGTGTGTGTGTGTGTGTGTGTGTGTGTGTGTGTCTGTGTGACAGAATAATGCTTTTAGACTGCTCACATTCCATACAATCCCTATCGCTGACTTTGCCATTGCTGATGATGTTACCCACCTAAAAGTACACCTCTGGGAGTAATGTGACCCAGTAATCTCGGCAACGTGTTCTGTAACTGCGTAATTCTGTAGTGTGACAAGGTAATTAGGTCGGTGTTCTAATCCCAGCCATGCTAACTGTGTTTGTGTGTGTGTGTCTCCATCTGCCTGGGGACAGAATAATGCTTTTAGACTGCTCACACTCCATACAATCCCTTTCACCGACTTTGCCATTGCTGATGATGTCACACACCTAGAAGTACACCTCTGGAAGTGCTGTGTCCCAGTAATCTCAGTAGCGCATTCTGTAACTGCGTAATGCGGTAGTGTGGTAGAATAGACAGGTAGGTGTTCTATTCCAAGGCATGACAGGCGTGTGTGTTTGGCAGTCATAGCCTATGTGTTGGTGTCTGTGAGTGGCTAGCTAGTGGATGTGTTGAGGAGTGCGTTTTGTTGTTTTTCTATATAGTGGCCATAAATGTCACAATCGGCCAAGAGACTGGGTTGGCAAGACATACACATACATTCGGCAATAGGTCTGGTGAGTAATGTCAGCAGCCCTAATCTTACCCTTAATACAGTCTGCACCTGTGTGACGCACAGAAACACACTTGCCTTGATATTAACACCAGTACATAATACAGGAGGTGCATGTGGTTTCCTTTTCATTCTTGTCTAATGCTTTGGTGTCACGTGGTCCGCTGTTGAGATATATATTCTATATTTACGTATGTGTGTGTATATGTATATATATATATATATATATATATATATATATATATATATATATATATATATGGACATTAGCACACATAAATCTACATGATGGACTACATGTCCTATACTGTGATGATCTGTACGTGATAACATCAGATGTATGTATATCTGCCATGGCTTAGTGGTAAAGCACATTGTCTGTGGTGTGCAGGGTCCTGGTTTTGAGCCATGCAGAGGCCAGTTGTTTTGCTGCTGGGAAGAACAAGGGACATTGAATACGGTGATAGTAAGGCACTTTTAACCAGTTGTGTGTGGGTCTGGGCGACAGTAAGCAGTGGTTATTTTTGGGGAGGCTCAGTATGGGTCATGTAACTATGCATTAGAAGACAATACTATGCAAACGAGGTGGAAATAGTGAATCCCGTTTATCCCCAGGGTGTGATGCAGGTCCCAAGAGTGTATGTGTATAGATAGCTGGATGCAGGACTTGAATATAGGTGAAAGCATGGGGGTGTGTGTCAGGCATACTGTACACAGATCGGAGCCCTGTGTCTCGGGATTGCTCCTAGCTTAGCACGCCTAAGCTAGGGGTGTGTCTACACCTGCGCAGTGCAATTGGGAGGGACAATAGCAGGAGAGTAGTCAAGGTGAACAAGCTGGGCAAACAGGTGATAGTTATCAGAATCAGCAGATTACAGGCCCAGAAGACCAGCCCAGCCCAGAACACTACGATAAAGTGAGCAAGCACCATCCCTTTGGGTTTTTCCACAATCTACACCACCAGTGTATACATGTGGGGAAATTTTAACAAACAATCCTACGAAATGAGAAGGGCTGCAGCAGGCAACATAGACCAACATGTGCAGGAGGCTGAGGGTGGTGAGGATGTGAATGCTGCCGAACAACCCTCAGTGAGGAGACAGAGAAGACTGTACAGACCCAGGGTAACCTACCAGGGGCTACATGAGCTGGAGATAGTGGAGCACTATGGGGTGGACAGAGACCTCCTACAGCAGATTGTTGAGCTGTGCCTGCCACACCTGACACATCGAACAGGCTGAGAGGAATCCATCCCAGTGGATACCAAGGTATGTGTAGGCCTAGGTATACTAGCCACTGGTGCCTCCCAAAGCACAACTGAGGATATCATGGGGACCTCACAGGCATCTGCATCCAGGGTATTCCACCAGTTCCTGGATGCCATGTCACCACATGCCAGTGAGCATGTACATTTCCTCAACACACATGAGGTGTTGACCAGCAATATGTATCTCTTCCACCAAATGGCAGACTACCCTGGGGTAGTGGGTGCTATAGCCTGCACGCACATATGCATCAAAGCACCACCTGGTGAACAGGATAGGGCCTACATTAACTGCAGGGGCATCCCCTCCATCAACTGCCAGGTCGTATGCGATGCCCAGGGAATTATACTGAATGTGTGTGCTGGCTGCCCTGGAAGCTATGATGATTCCGATATATGGCATCTGACGCAGCTGTACCACAGCTTTGCCAATATGTTCATCCCCTACGGTCACCTAGTGGGGGTGCTGGGTACAAACTGGAGCCGTGGCTGATGACACCCATCAGAAATGCACAAACACCTGAACAACAACACCATAATGAGGCACATGCACAGGTCAGACATATAATAGAGCATGTGTTTGGGATGCTCAGGTCACAGTTCCGGTGTCTGGACACATCCGGTGGAGCCTTGCATTATTCACCAGCTACATGCACCCAAATTGTTATGGTATGTGCTATGCTACACAATATGATCCCATGGAAACAGCTGCAGCAGGAACAGCATGGGGAAGGGCAACTCAACCCCCCACCAATGCCAAGGCCTGTACAGGCACAGAGTGACTTGGAGGAGGAACAACCTGAGCTGGACCCAGTAGGTGGAAGGAGGCATGCCCAGTATGATCTGGCCTTGGCAAAGAGGCAACGCATAGCATATGCACTGACACAGTAGGGACACAGGGAATGTCACCCTCTCTGACTCACACAGACAGTAAAAGGGATGCCAAACATGACACTACCTGTACTCAGCCATGTATAGGAAGTGCACTATGTGCATCCGACATAGGCAGCCCTCCAGCACCATCCTCAGGTCTGGCACACCCTCAAGGTAAGTCAGTCAACCTACCAATTGGCATTTGTATTAGAATGTGTTGGTACCTGTAGCTATGGTATGGATGTGAGCATGCAAGGGAATTTGTTAGCCGAATGTTAAGGCAGCAGTCAGTAGACATCCATAGTGGCACCATGACATCTGTAGCACATACGGGGGTCAACATAGTAGCCAGTAGTACACAGGGTGTCATAACCCACTGCGGATAATGGGCTGAGCATCATGTGTGTCCATACAGCCCACACAAGTCTCAACCAGCTGGACACGTGCAGACCAACACAGACAAATGCTGTACTCTGGCCTCTAAATATGCCCTGTGGATGACCCCCCCGACAGACCCACACAGACAGACTACAGCAGGCCAGGCAGTTGGATGTAGGTTGTGAAGGCTAGGATGTCTGAAATGAATATGTTGGTAATTAAAGTTAAGATCTGGAGTACACTGGTATGCCTCTAGCCAGCACAATAGGTAGGTCTATACACTGAAATGGAGTACCTGACATACCAGTACAGTAGTAGCAAAACTGTACAAGTGTCAGGTGTGCCCCCCTTCCAATGTACACGTATAGCAACAGTCAGGTGCACCCCCCCGGTGCTGTATAGGAGTGTGGATACAGTCGGATGCCCCCCCCATGCTGTGCAGAAATGTAGCAACAGTCAATGCCATATGACCGATGGATACCCTGCAGACACAGCATGCCACCTGTCAGTGTACAACGCAGAGGTCGGCACCACAGTACAGACTACCTGGACATGTAACACATGTGATACAGCTGGCCATACTGGGCATGCTCAAACACATGAAGGTATGATGGCAATATCAGTCGACAACATGCAGAATGGTCATACTGGGCATGTTCACACACATAAACATAAGAAGGCCAGGTCTGCAAACACCAGTGGTCCGGATATATCTGCCGGTACATCGCATTACTGTTGGATGACTGTGCTGCATGGTATGTGTGTGGTACTGTCTATTGTCTGTATATTTGCCATGGTGTATTGA
>NC_056737.1:46153689-46238689 GCF_019279795.1 Protopterus annectens | reverse complement strand
TAGGATGCCTCCAGACACATGTGTAGGGGTGTATTGGAGGCACAGGCATTTTTCACCAGGGCATCGGAAGAGATAGAGCGACTACCATGGAAGTAGAAGTGCAACTCCTGGCACAGGTGATCCTGTGGCCGGGGGGGCAACAATGTTGAATTGACTAATCTACCATGCATAGCTCACAACTGTCCAAGATGTCAGGCCATAGTGCTAGCACAGTGCTTGATTGTGGTCATGCAGACACACACACACACATACACACACACACACACACACACACACACACACACACACACACACACACACACACACACACACTGAAAAAAAAAATCACTTGCTAATATCACCTTACACACATGAAAACTATCTAAACACTACTGTTGAGTGCTATCCATCTGTTGTTACTGGCACTGCACACTGTATACTGTAATAGATACATACATACATACAAATATTTCATGCATGAGCAATAATGCCTTTCTAACCTGCCAATGTACCAAAATACTTGTTCCTACAATGTGTCCAGGCTGTTTCTGCTACACTCTTTCCAGTTTACTCATGCTTCTTTTCTTATAAGGTTTCCATATTGTTATTCCATATTCAAGTCTGGGTATAATGTAACTAACAAACAATGACTTCATCATTTCTGATTTCCTAGACTTTATAAATCTTTTTGTACAACCTATAGTTCTGTAATTATCATTAACCAATTGGTTGATATGATTAGAAAAACTAAAAGCTGGATCTACCCATATACCCAGGTCCTTAAATGAATCTACAGTTAAAATCACCATGTGCTGTATTAAATATTCACCTTTTAGTTTATGTCTCCCAAATATATGCTTACCTTTTGCTGAATCTATCAGCATATTATTCTCCTGTGCCCAAAAGGTCAATTTAGTCAAGATATTTTGCAGACATGCCCTATCTGTAACACATGTAATCAGTTTACCCAATTTCAGGTCATCTGAATATAGACTGTAAAACACCTCAGATGAAAAAGTTAGGTCTGAAAGATACAATATAAATAAGTAAGGGCCTAGGACAGAGGCCTGAGGGACACCCTGACTGTAACCAAGAATTTCATCTGTCCAGTTGCTGTATGATACTTGCCATGTCCTATTTGTAAGCCATGCGGCTATCCAACGTATCAAGAGCACATCGATACCTTGTTGTGTCTTTCGGCTTTTCCTGGTTAGGGGTCACCACAGCGGAACTCTGGTCTGCTAATGATTGGCAGTAGATTTTTACGTGCTGAGTTGCCAGCCTTGATGCACAACCTTCAACGAAGGTATGCCTATTTACGCATATCTCCCCACTGAAGACGCTCTAGCTGAGAATCAAACAGGACAACATCTTACTGTGAGGTGACAACGCTACCGCGGCACCACCACCGCAGTAAGAGCACATCGATACCTAATTGTTCTAATCTATTGATCAATGTTTTGTGTATGATCCTGTCAAATGCTGAAGTTAAATCTATGTAAATTACATCACAGCACAATTTGTCATTCATAGCTGTTATTATATTGTTATAGAACATCATGTCACAGGTGGTAATAGATCTTTCTTCAACATATGCATGCTGATATGTGGTTTGAAGTCCCAAACTATCCAATTCAGACAATAATTTCTCCAATATTACCTTCTCCATTATTTTTCCATAAAATGAAAGTAGACTTAAGAGTCTCTATGACTCAGGGTTTGTCCTACTCCTCTTTCTCTTAAAGATGGGTTTAATAAATGCATGTATCCAATCTTGAAAACTCTCCTCATATTTGTATGAACTAGTAGATAATAGATATAATGGAAGTATGAGTTCTTGCTGAAGTTTTCTCAGGTCATTATTACTAATTCCATCTACTCCCTATGCTTTGTTTGGATCCAGTTTGCTCAGTTCATTTTCAATATAATATAATTTAATTCCAGTTTCTGAGGTTACCTGGATGTCACTAGGGCAACTTATATCCCCCTTTGTCAGGCCAAACTATTTTGCATATGATTTTGTAAATATATCTATAATCTGTTGTGTCTGAGAATAAATTTTAGAATCAACACACAGTTTATCAATGTCTTAAAGGTTCCCTATTATGCTCAATATCTTTATATAAATTTTCATCAATTTTTTCTTGATCTTGTCTCATACTATGTCTAATTTGTTTTGTTACCTTGTTTATTTCACTTTTCAAAGTTGTATTTCAACCTCTCTTCCATTTCTTATATTTTTTGTCTCTCACCTTACTTGCACACACTCACTTCTTTGGTGTCAGCCTTGCCATCCTACCCCCTCCCCACACTGTACAGTCAATGATGCTGACTGTTCACTGCCCTTTGCACATGTCTTTGTGACTTAGAGTTGCATACGTGTCTGATGCACACAGAGAATAGGTAATGCTTGCTTATGCACATTACAGAAGAAAAGTTGTTGATTTCTTGCTAATACTCATTTGTGAAAAAGTTCTTCTATAATTGTTAAACTGCATTGTATTTCAGTTAGCATTGTCATTACAGCAGTGGCAACATTAGGTACTTTAATCTTGCTTCCTGGTATAGTTGTAGATAGGTGGGTATTATTTACCTGTTCCGTGTTTTGTAGACGGTGGTCTGAAATGTTTGATGCGCACTATTGTTTCTAATATGTAACTGTATATTGCAAAAATTGGACAGTGGAGATATCACTGACATAAATGTGCACCTCAGACTAATGCACTGCTTAGGTGCATATACATATTTCCATATGAGAGTAATCAGTTATTTATGTTTTTTTTTTTCTTTAAAGGTTCCACACTTACTTTGTCTTTACTGTAGGTACAAATTGTATCCTTGGAGGTTGTCCCTGTCTGACGCTATCAGAGCACAGCCATTACATGGTTAAGTAAAGACTGTGGTGTCTGAAAGGCATCAGTCTTCCTATGTGTATGTGTGTGGGATCTTAGACTTTGAGCTAGGTAATGAATGTATGTGCTATCCTTTTCCTCTTAGCCAGAGCCAGGGCATACTGTGCATATCTCAATCTGTCAGCACCATCTGCAGCTGGTGGTTCTCCCTCAGACCCCTCATCTGTACCTACTGCTACTGGCCCTGTCTTTGGTGCTTGAAACTGTGGTCCTGCCCCTTGCTGTCCTTATTGAAGCTGAGTTTCCTTTGAACTATAATGTGTAACATGGCACAAATTGTAAGTATTTCAACAGATATTACTGTGTTATACTACAGTGCACCTCCTGATATGTCTAGACACTGGAACCTTGATTTATGTAATCCAAACACATGTTCTATGATATTCCTGGTTTGAGCATGCACCTTTTTATATCCTTGCTCGGTGTGTAGATTTCTCATGGGTGTCCTGATCGAGGTCTCAAGTGCATAACCTGCATCAATTACAATTTGCCCTTGAGGAATATCAAGCCAAGCAAACCTGGTGAACAGCTCACAGGTGTGTGTGTGTGTGTGTGTGTGTGTGTGTGTGTGTGTGTGTGTGTGTGTGTGTGTGTGTGTGTGTGTGTGTGAGAGAGAGAGAGAGAGAGAGAGAGAGAGAGACAGCCATGAAAACTGCCTGGGTTACCTGCATAGATATTGTAGATGATCCCTTGGGCATTGCAGACAACCTGACTGTTTATACAGTGGTAACCTATTCTGTTGATGTACCTCCTTTCCTGTTCCCCAGGTGGGGCTTTTATTTCTGTGTTTTCAATCTATGTCCCTCAGCACTTCCGAGAAATATGCTACTGCATAGAATCCCTGTATGTTTTTTGCTCTCTCCCGTAGGGTACATGGGAAAGAAATGTGATCCCTTGCATGTAGTGGCATTGAATTTAAAGACTGATATAATATTCTTGACACTGATACCTGTAACACCCCTAATATATCTCTGTGGGTCTCTGGAAAGTGTGAGTAGTTAGTGTACATAATGCTAAACATACCTTTGTTTCCACTGGGATGGGTTTTCCATGATTTCCCTGGAGACTGAGATGTGGGTGGCAGAGGTTGCATGTTTCTTCCAGTGTTTCTCAGTCCACCCTGTATCTCTCAGCAATTTCTGTGTCATGCAGTCCATGATAAGTCAAACGGGGTCTAAACACCCTTCTTCTTCTTGTCTGAGGTCTGGTGTCAGCAGCAACACCTGCTTTAAAGCCTGTTGCACATACAGCATAATAATAGCAGCAGCAACCCCTAACATGTTTTTTTAAAGTATAATTGTGCCTGTATTCCAAAGGGTTTTTGGTGTACAGGGCAAAAGCCTACACTGGCAGTATACAATTATAGCTTCCTGAATAGCCCCATCATGTTGAATTGGTTAATTAGCAGGTTGTTTGTCTCTTTATGCTTTCATTAGAATATTCTGCCATTTGTCTTTGTTTAGCAACTCTACACATCATGTACAGCCACTTAATGAATACCGACTAACATTGCATCATGTAGCTGTTAGTGAATCAATGTAGTTTGACACTATACTGCTACCACACTAAGCGTAATATTTGTCATAGTTAGTGAATATACAGTGGATATAAAAAGTGTACACACCCCTGTTAAAATGCCAGTTTTTTGTGATATAAAAAAATGAGACCAAAATAAAACATTTCAAAACTTTTCCCACCCTTAACTTGACCTATAACCTGTATAATTCAATTGAAAAACAAATCTGTTAGGGAAACAAATATAAAAAATAAAAACGTACAATAAGCATAAGTGTGCACACCCTTAAACTAATTCTTTGTTGAAGTACTTTTTGATTTAATTGCAATGTTCAGTCTTCATGGGTAGGAGTCTATCAGCATGGCACATCTTGACTTGGCAATATTTGTCAACTCTTCCTTGCAAAAGCACTCTAAATCTGTCAGATTGTGAGGGCATATCTTGTGCACAGCCCTCTTTAGGGTCACCCCACAGATTTTTTTATTGGATTTAGATCTGGGCTCTGGCTGGGCAATTCCAAAACTTTAATTTTCTTCTGGTAAAGCCATTCTTTTGTTGATTTGGATGTATGCCTGGGGTCATTGTCATGTTGAAAGGTAAAATTCCTCTTTATCCTCAGTCTTTTAGCAGATGCCTGAAGGTTTTGGGTCAAATGTGACTGGTATTTGGAACTGTCCATAATTCCCTCCACCTTGACTAAAGCCCCAGTTCCAGCTGAAGAAAAGCAACCCCAAAGTATGATACTCCCACCACCATGTTTCACTGTGGGGATGGTGCCCTTTTGGTGATGTGAAGTGTTGTTTTTGCACCAAACGTACCTTTTGGAATTGTGGCCAAAAGTTTAACCTTGGTCTCATCAGACCATAACACATTTTTCCACATGGTTTTGGGAGACTTGATGTATTGTTTTGCAAATTTTAGCCAGTCCTGGATGTTTTTCTGTGTAAGAAAAGGCTTCCATCTTGCAACCCTACCCCATAGTCCAGACATATGGAGAATATGGGAGATTGTTGTCACATGTAGTACACAACTAGTACTTGCCAGAAATTCCTGCAGCTCCTTCAGTGTTGTTGTAGGTCTCTTGGCAGCCTCCCTGACCAGTTTTCATGCTGTCTTTTCATCAATTTTGGAGGGATGTCCAGTTCTTTGCAATGTCACTGTTGTCCCATATTTTCTCCACTTTTGGATGACTGTCTTCACTGTGTTCCATAGTATATCCAATGCTGTGAAAAATTTTTTGTACCCTTTTCCTAACTGATATCTTTCAACAGTGAGATTTCTTTGATGCTTTGTAAGCTGTCTGCAAACCATGTTTTTTACTGTAGCAGGCAAATGAGTAAATGTCATGAAAATCCTACTAGGACAGCTGAACTTTATTTGGGGTTAATCAGAGTCTCTTTAAATGATGGCAGGTGTGTACCCAAGAAGAATGAATGCTGTAATTAAATCAAAAGGTGCTTCAACAAAGTATTAGTTTAAGTGTGTGCACACTTATGCAACCAGCTAATTGTACATGTTTTATTTTTTATATTTTTTCCCCTAACAGATTTGTTTGTTTTTCAATTGAACTGTACAGTTTATAGGTCACATTAAAGGTGGGAAAAGTTTAGAAATTATTTATTGTGGTCTCATTTTGTTATATTACAAAAACCTGGCATTTTAACAGGGGTGTGTACATTTTTTATATCCACTGTACAATGTACCTTGACACGATACTACCACCACACTAAATGAAATGTCTGTCATATTTAGTGAATATGCAATATACCTTGACATGGTGCTGCTACCACACTAAATGCAATATTTGTCATATTTAGTGACTATGTAATGTACCTTGACATGATACTAATACCACACTTATCATCTTCTTTTGGCTGTTCCCATTGGGGGTCACCATAGCGGATCACCTGTTTCCATTTCTTCCTGTCCTCTGCATCTTGCTCTGTCACACCAACCACCTGCATGTCCTCTCTCACCACAACCATAAACCTTATCTTAGGCCTTTCTCTTTTCCTGTTATCTGGTAGCTTCATCCTTAGCATCTTTTTCCCAATATACTCCGCATCCCTCCTCATCACTTGTCCAAAGCAACGTAATCTTGCCTCTCTGGCTTTGTTTCCAAACCTTCCAACCTGGGCTGACCCTCTAATATACTTATTCCTAATCCTGTCCACCCTTGTCATACCCAGTGCAAATCTTAACATCTTTAACTCTGCCACATCCAGCTCAAACTCCTGCCTTTCTGTCAATGCCACTGTCTCCAACCAATATAACATAGCTGGTCTCACTACTGTCTTGTAGACCTTCCCTTTCACTCTTACAGGTACTCGTCTGTCACAAATTACTCCTGACACTCTTCTCCACCCACTCCATCCTGCCTGTACTCTCTTCTTCATCTCTCTTCCACACTCACTGTTACTCTGAACTATTGACCCCAAGTATTTAAACTCATCCACCTTCGCCACCTCTACTCCTTGAATCCTCACCATTCCTCTAGCCTCCCTCTCATTCACACACATATATTCTGTCTTAGTCCTGCTGACCTTCATTCCTCTTCTCTCTAGAGCATATCTCCATCTCTCCAGGGTTTCCTCCACCTGTTCCCTACTCTCACTGCAGATCACAATGTCATCTGCAAACATCATAGTCCATGGGGACTCCTGTCTGATCTTGTCTGTCAACCTGTCTATCACCATTGCAAATAAGAAAGGGCTCACAGCTGATCCTTGATGTAACCCCACCTCCACCTTAAACGCATCCGTCACTCCCACTACAGACCTCACCGGTGTCACACTACCCTCGTACATATCCTGTACCACTCTTACATACTTCTCTGACACTCCTGACTTCCTCATACAATACCACAACTCCTCTCTAGGCACCCTGTCATATGCTTTCTCTAAGTCTACAAAAACACAATGCATCTCCTTTTGATATTCTCTGTAGTTCTCCATCAACACTCTCAGAGCAAACATCCCATCTGTAGTGCTCTTTCCCGGCATGGACCCATACTGCTGTTCACTAATCATCACGTCCCTTCTTAAGCTAGCTTCCACTACTCTTTCCCATAACTTCATGCTGCGAATGATCAATTTAATCCCTCTGTAGTTACTACATCTCTGCACATCACCCTTATTCTTAAAAATCGGTACCAAAACACTTTTTCTCCATTCCTCAGGCATCCTCTCACTTTCTAAGATGTCATTAAACAATCTGGTTAAAAACTCAACTGCCATTTCACCTGAACACCTCCATGCCTCCACAGGTATGTCATCTGGCCAACAGCCTTTCCATTCTTCATTCTCTTCATAGCTATCCTTACTTCCTCCTTGCTAATCCATTGTACTTCATGATTCACTATCCCTACATCATCCAACCTTCTCTCTCTCTCATTCTCTTCATTCATCAACCCCTCAAAGTACTCTTTCCATTTCCTCAACACATTCACCTCACTTGTGAGTATGTTTCCCTCATTATCCTTTATTACCTTTACCTGCTGCACATCTTTCCTAGCTCAGTCCCTCTGTCTAGCCAATTGGTACAGGTCCTTTTCTCCCTCCTTAGTGTCCAACCTTTCATACAACTCTTCATATGCCTTATCCTTAGCCTTCGCCACCTCTCTCTTTGCCATGCACCTCATCTCCTTATACTCCTGTCTACTTTCTTCATCTCTCTGACAATCCCACTTCTTCTTTGCCAACCTCTTTGCCTGTATACTCTTCTGTACTTCCTCATTCCACCACCATGTCTCCTTGTCATCCTTCCTCTGTCCAGATGTGATACCAAGCACCTTTCTAGCCATATCCCTTACTAGCTCTGCTGTAGTTACCCAGCTATTTGGTAACTCTTCACTGCCACCCAGTGCCTGTCTTAACTCATCCCTGAACTCCACCTCACAATTACCCTTTTTCAATTTCCACCATTTGATCCTTGGTGCTGCCCTCACACTCATCCTCCTCTTCTTGATCACCAACATCATCCTACAAACCACCATCCTATGCTGCCTAACTACACTTTCTCCGGTCACCACTTCACAGTCTCCAATCTCCTTCAAACTGGCCCTCCTACATAAGATATAATCCACCTGTGTGCATCTTCCTCCACTCTTGTATGTCACCCTATGCTATTCTCTCTTGTTAAAATATGTATTCACCACAGCCATGTCCATCCTTTTCACAAAATCCACTACAATCTGACCTTCTGCATTCCTTTGTTTAACACCATACCTACCCATCACTTCCTCATCCCCACTGTTCCCTTCACCAACATGCCCATTGAAATCTGCTCCAATCACCACTCTCTCACCCTTGGGTACAGTCATCACCACTTCATCCAATTCACTCCAAAATGTTTCTTTCTCATCCATTGCACACCCAACTTGTGGAGCATATGCACTAAGAACATTAATCATAACACCGTCAATTTCCAGCTTCATAAACATCACTCTATCCGACACCCTTTTCACCTCCAAAGCACACCTAGCATACTGTTCCTTCAGGATAAATCCTATGCCATTTCTCCTCCCATCCACACCATGATAAAACAATTTGAACCCACATCTGATACACCTAGCCTTACTCCCCTTCCATCTGGTCTCTTGCATACACAATATACAAACCTTCCTTCCATCTATCATATCGGCTAGCTTTCTCCCTATACCAGTCATACTGCCAACATTCAAAGTTCCAACCCTAACTACCACAGTCCTAGCTTTTCTCCTCTCTTCCTGCCTTCGGCCATGCCTTCCGCCTCTTTTCCTCCTTCAGCCAACAGTAGCATAATTTCCGCCAGCACCCTGTTGGCTAACAGTACTGGTGGCGGTCATTGTTAACCCGGGCCTCGACCAATCCAGTATGGAAATAATAACTGGTGATTGCATGAAAAGATTTGGTGAAGTTTTATGCCGGATGCCCTTCCTGATGCAACCCTCCCCATTTATCCAGGCTTGGGACCGGCACAAAGAAATGCACTGGCTTGTGCATCCCCAGTGGCTGGGTTATACTAATACCACACTAATTATGATATTTGTCATGTTGTTCTTCTTTCGGCTTTTCCTGGTTAAGGGTCGCCACAGCAGAACTCCGGTCTGCTAATGATTGGCAGTAGATTTTTTTACAATTCACTAAATATGACAAATATCACTAAATGTGATATATGTCATATTTAGTGAATATACAATGTACCTTGACATGATACTACTAACACACTAGATATCATATTTGATATAATTTGGTTAATTCACAATGTACCTTGACATGATATAATGTAGTTATGGAAAAATAAGACAATGCAATACAAAAGGTCACAAACTGCCAATCTTACATCTGCAGTAAAATCAGAGCACCTAATTAAAAAAGTTTAAGATGGTTTCTTAGGAATGACTTCTAAACAATTATAATACAGCCAGTACCTTCACCCAAACAATAAATTGTCCTGCATCAAAAAACATACATTTAATATTTATATGAGATTCAGGACACCCACCCAAACAATAAACAAACAGTAATATCTTGTACCAATATTGCTACACAGAACATATCAGAATCAGCCATCCAATGCAAACATACTTTTCTAATGAAAGCTTGTAGTCAGCTATAAAAATCAAGTTTCATTTAACATTGTGGAGTGAGTCAGTGCCAGGCAACTCACAGAATGAAGGAAGAATTGTTAAAAACATTACCAGACAATGATACACAAAGAAAGTGGCATGATAGAATTCATCACAAATGTCTGAATAACTAAATGGAACTCTAATAACTTGAATGGATTGTATTTTAAATGATCATTTGTGCATAATGTGGTACCCAGCGATTTGATAAAGTAAATGTGATTCTTTTCATAATTTATTTTATTTTATTTATTTTACATTTGTTGACCGGGCTAGTCTAACTGGATATATGTCCATTTTCAGTAGAGGCCCGGGGAGAAAAGCTCCATGACACACATGATAATAAAATTGCAGGACAGATGTGTATACAAATACAAAATTGGATAATACAGAAATAATACAGAGAGGACAGAAGTCAATACAATATGAAATGCATTCAATACAGTGTAAAATTCAAAATAGCAAGTAGGTACATTACTTAATATAGAAAAAAAGGGAGGTATACAGGCTAATTCCATATACAATTACAGTACAATAAAAGAGGCATATTGAAAAAAAAATGAGTTTAGTAATAAAAAATAAATTATATATATATATATATATATATATATATATATATATATATATATATTTTTTTTTTAACAAGTACATAAAAGTGGAAGTGTATCAGAGTCAGCCAGCTAATGATAAATTCATCTGATCTATTTGGTAGTTAGGGGAAAATGGTAGAGTTACTTCAAAAAGAATGAACTGTTAACTATTTAGATGCTAAGGGGACACACAGCTTAAGGCATAATTTGCACCACAGATGTAATAACAGATTAATCTTGTTGGCTTGTTTACTTGAGCACCAATAGAAAAGAACGTCCATGGGTACAACTTACATATGCTTTAGTAAAGCATTTGACACAGCCAGACATGTGTACAGCTTACATATGCTTTAGTAAGGCATCTACCACAGTCAGACAATGTGTACAGCTTACATATGCTTTAGCAAGGCATCTGACACAGCCAGACAATGTGTTGAACTTACATATGCTTTAGTAAGGCATCTGACACAGCCAGACAATGTGTACAACTTACATATGCTTTAGTAAGGCATTTGACACAGCCAGACAATGTGTACAACTTGCATATGCTTTATAGGTTCATAGGTTCATAGGTTCATACTAGGCTATCTGCCCTAGGGCATTTATAAGCATAGCCAGAGTGTGTTTGGCTTTCGCCACCCATTTTAAATTAATTTTGCTATGCCCTTTTTCAAGGTTAGTATACTGTCCCTCTGTCTAACAGTGACACAGAAGTGATACCTGGGGTAAACCTACGATCTCCCATCCACTCATCAAGATTCCTCTTGAAGAGAGTCAATGAGGGACTCTGCCTAACCTGGACTGGGATTTTATTCCATCTGACACAGCCAGACAATGTGTACAACTTACATATGCTTTAGTAAGGCATCCATATGCTTTAGTAAGGCATTTGACACAACCAGGCAAAGATCGTTAATTGTAAGGTGACTAGCCTAAGTGTATGTGTCAGGATGGTGACAGTGATAACAGTCTGCCTAACAACGAGGAAGGATAGACAGTTAACTGTCCAAAGTGGAAAAATGGGAAGGTCATATTGAAGTATCAGTGGTCACTAATGGTCTTCCTAAACTACTGTAGCTGGAACATTATACCACAGTAAGAAGAAAAAGTATGTCTCAGTGAGGGTGATACATAAATCTGCAATAGGGTTCAGATGTCAGAGAGAAACATTTTATTAAATTTGAAGATGAGATGACATCTGAAATATGTTAACAGTTCTTACAAAAGGTTTGTATGTTGCCTCTTGAAGCATGAAGTTAAGTCTGTGCTCTAGGGAAAGTGATAAGCTTTGGATGGTTGGTGTACAAGTGAGAGGAGATATGATGTGGCCATCGCTTTCAACTGCCTGGTGACTGCTGCATTAGTGAGTCTCGCTATGGAGTCACTTATGCTAGCATACGGGAATGTGTGGAGTTTTGCCTTATGAACTTTTGAATTGAGTCCATCGTGACTCATGCATGCATGTTTCATGGATGTGCCATCTGTGCTGTGTGTTTGTGAGGTCACTGATTGTGCTTGTTTCATTGGTTAAGTTAGATTACATATAAGATCTTAAGCATATGTGATTTGTTTTGTGTGGTACTGTGTGTCACCAATAATTTGCGTGTTATTTGTTATGCCTTCATTTGAGAACTTTGCCTTCAGTAGCACTATATAACTATGTTTCTCACATGTTGTGTCAGTTTTGTTTAAGTGTTTAAATCCCTTAGTTGTAAACTAGAACTGCAAAACATTACACATACGCAGTATAATATATTCCATATTGTAATGCAATGTACTGTACAATACTATACTGTACTATACTATACTATACTATACTATACTATACTATACTATACTATACTATACTAAACTATATTATACTATAGTATATTATGATATGCTATACTATACCATAAAATGATGGAGAAAATAACAAATAAATACTACAGCCATCATATTTAACTGCTGGTTTTCTCTTTGCAGCTTTTCCACTATATTAAGAACATTCACTTTTGGAATAAAAATGGGGAAGAAGTATTTTTTGATATGTATGGTGACCCCCCAGCAGTGCTCAGCATTGTAAACTGGCAAGTAACATCAGAAAACTCTTTTATATATCTGGATGTCGGTCGCTTTGAATCTAGTGCTGCAGGTAACCAAAACCTGACAGTGGATGTACCTGCTATTGTATGGAATGCAGGTCATGGAAAGGTTAGATTCCAATGATAGTGCCATTTAACAATTTTACTCTGTCATTTTAAATATAATCATATTTGTAATTACACATATAGGCTAAATGTTTTATGCAATCATTAATTATCCGTTAAGGAACATGGACTATATGGATGAAAATGATGTAATTAAGGAATACAACAGCAGACACATCACAAGCAGTTCCATTATTATCATTAACATAAAAAAATACCAAGGATAGTTATTTACAAAGGCAACGAAGATAATTCTTAAGTCCTTCACCTGTGGGTTACTCCATTTATAAGAAACTTTTCAGGTTCACTTCCTCTGCATAACTATCACTGCTCTTACAATTAGTCATATCATGTAAACACATTTTATGCTAAATCATCAATGTTTTTAGCAGAGCCACAAAAAAACTGGACATAACTTACATTTAGCTACCCCTCTACTCATTGCCACCTAAAAGTGTCTGCACGTTACCATCAGCAATTAGCACTGTCCACTGCTGATAACTGTACTATATTTATTTATTTATTTATTTATTTATTTATTTATTTATTTATTTATTTATTTCAATTTGGTTACCGGGGAAGTCCACTGGGCCAGTGGTGTGCCCATTTTCAGTGGAGGCTCGGGGAGAAAAGCTCCAATAAGCAATATGGTTACAAGGTTACACAATGCAATGGTAAGTACATACATTAATGGATACAAAGGTTACATAATGCAGTGGAAAATACATATATGCAATCAGGTACAGGGGATAAATTGGCATTGAAATACAATTTTGACATAGGTAGCATAGTTTGTAGGCATTTACATTCGGGACAGTAAGTTTAGATTGACTGGACAATAAGTATATATGACTTACTTGATATTTACAATATATACAATACTTGAAGTCAAGAGAGAGAGGATGCTTAGTCTGAGTATGTTAGCTTAGGTTTAATTAGGATAATAGAAAAGAGGTAATAGTGCAGAGAAAAGCAGGAGAATGAAGAGCTCAAAGGGGAAATTCTTAAGATAGTTATGTAGGGTGAAAGCAGGAGCATTTACGTTTAGTAGATAGGTAAGAGAAAAGTAGGGTTTTGAAGGATTCAGAGTTAGGTGTAGTCCTGAATGAAGGAGGGAGAGAGTTCCATTTTTTGCCAACAGTGAAAGAGAGAAGGTGTTGGCCTGCAGGGCGTTTGGGTTTGTGGGCAGAGATTAAATTTTGGTGTTCAGATCTCAAAGATCTGGTTGAGATGTAAGGGGGAAGGATGTTTTTTAAGGCTGGGCATTTATCTGGATAGAATATTAATTTGTGGGCAGTGGTTAGTTGGAAATAGTCTAGGAGGTTTGGGAGTTCCAGCCAGTTCAGAGATTGTAGGGTTAGGCAGTGGTGAGTAGAGGTTTTGGATTTAGTTGCGAATTTGGAGATTTTATTATAGCAAGTTTCGAGTTTAGAGGTGTTGGAAGAAGATATGTTAGTTAGTAGAGGGGCTCCATATAATAGAGAGGGTAGGAGGTAGGTATTAGCAATAGTTTGCCTTGCAGTGTTGGAGAGAAAGCAGTTATTTCTATAGAGCATGCCTAGCTTTTGATGGGTTTTCTTGATGTTTTGTTGGATGTGGATATCAAATTTAAGGTGTTCGTCTATGGTAATGCCGAGGAGTTTTGCGGAAGGGACCACTTCTATGGCAGAGTTGCTTTGGTTAAGGACTTTGAAAGCATTCTTGTCGAGGGAGAAGTTTCTGGAGGGAGGAAACAGCAGAATTTTAGATTTGTTAGAGTTGAGTGAGAGATGGTTTTGGTGCATCCAGTTTTCCGTAGTGCAAAAAGCTGTTTGAGTTTTAGTCAATAGTTCAGGAAGGTTGGAGGCGGCACAGACTAAGGTGGAGTCATCTGCATATTGGATAACTGTTGTATCAGGGATGATTGAGTGAAGGTTGTTAATGAAAATGTTGAAAAGGATGGGTCCGAGGATGGACCCCTGAGGGAACACCGGTGGGTGTTGGCAAGAAAGAGGAGGTAGAGTTCTTCCATCTGACAGCTTGAGATCTGTCAGATAGGTAGCTGGAGAACCAGGAAAGGGTATCAGGGGAGAGATGAAGGTTGGAGAGATGAAAGAGAAGGTGCTTGTGGGAGATGGTATCAAAGGCTTTGGAAAGGTCTAGCAGTACTGTGGCTACTAGAAATCCAGAATCGTGTGCTCGATTTACTGTGTCTAAGAAGGATAGTAAGGTGGTAGTGGTGTTGTGGCCAGGGCGGAAGCCATGCTGGGTGGGAGTTAAGAGGAGATTCTGAGTTAAAAAAGGCATAAGTTGGTGATGGACACATTTTTCAAGTATTTTTGATAATGGTGAGAGTATGGCAATTGGGCGGAAATTAGAGATATTGTAGTTTTTGCCTCCTTTGTGTTGAGGTAGAATGAAGGCAGATCGCCAGAGTTTGGGTACATAAGACTCTTTTAAAGATCTGTTAATTAGGATGCTGATAGGGAGAGCAATACCATCAGCAGCAGTTTTGAGGAAGGAGGAGGGTAAGTTGTCATTTTTTTTAGCAATTTTTCATATTAAAGAAAACAGAAAAAGCAATATACTGTGTATAGAATGAAAACTTGTTTCATGAAGAAATAAACATTTAGTAAAAATAGAAAAGTGTGTTTCACATACCCTGATGCTTTTTTATTTTCATCAGCTTTGCACTAATGCTTATCTGAGGAAAATGGGAAGAGGGGGAGTTAAGAAAATCATCAGGCCCCTTTAGGAGCTGTATGAATAACAGTTGAAATGTTATTACCTTTGAAAGTCACACTGCATATGTCCTTTCAGCTCAGTGTGTGAAGTATGAGTGCAGGTACAAAGAACGAGTGGTTAAACACCTGTAAAAGGTAAAGGATAGACCCAAACATCAGCAAAGAATGATATCCTACTGACATCCCTGCAAACATATACAAACAGCCAGGTTGCTCTTAACTGAAGTTCATGCATAAAGAATATTATGAAGAATTCTAATCCAAAAACGTTGTCTTCTTCCAATGCTATAGACATACTCGTTGATCATACTCAGAGTGGAAGAGTGCATCTTAAACACTGAGTATGTTGATCTTATATTGGTTCTTCCCCAAAGCAGATGCCCCTAAACAATTTGGCTACTTGTGCAGCCCCTCTAATCCTGTCTCTGTACTGTGTACATGCAGCATCTTCCCTGACCTTCCACTGATCCAGTGACAAATGCTGCTGTGCCTTCCCACCCAGCATCTTAATAATCCTAGCAACCAGGACATGCCCTCAGCCTCTGCCAGTAATAATCAATGTCACATTACAGTCATCCATCATCTTGCATCTATTGGAGTTCTGTGTCTTCACTTCCCCCTCTCTACCTGTCAGGGATTGAACAGTGATTGGAGTTTGGCTTCTGCCTTCCTTTCTGGCTGGCCTGTTACTAGTCGGTATCCCATCCCATGACAGCCTCTTCTCCCATCCAAGCTGTCTATGTTCTTTGTTCACAGTATCTTTCCTAGTCTGTGGTCAGAGTTCCTGTCTTCCCAGCCCTGCACACTGTCACTGTTAAGCAAAGCTCTTAATGTGGCCTTCTTCATGGCATCTATCATTGAAACCCCACAGCTCCACATTCCCTTGTGACACAGATTTCCAGATTCTTACCATTCCTTGGATGCAGGTGGCTTATGTATATCTTACACCTACCCCTGACATAAATACTACCCTGAATCAATTAAAAGGAACTCCAAACTAGATGCCTATGTAGCACAAGCTGTATGCTAATAAAATGCAGAGTGAGTCTATTTAAAGAATATATATGATTTTTTTTTGGTTTATGTCATACTCCTTCACCCTACTGTGACCATCAAGCTTCCATACTCTACTGGCCCAACCATTCCTCCAACACCAACAAACTAAATACACTAGAGAAGAATGCAAGATCACATTTCCTGTGGGAGAAAGGAAATGCTCTGAATGCTTCTAACATCATCTGCTCAGCCCAGTCCCTACCCAAACTGCAAAAAGTCACACAGGAAGCCTTTTCCTCTGTTGAAACTTGGTTATCCCATGCCCAATTAATACTCAACCCAAACAAAACTAAACTGATCCTCTTCCAACCAACCAAACATACTCAAAACAACTCTCACTTTAACATCACAGCAAAATACAACACCACTATATACCCAACTGAACACACCAAATTGCTAGGAGTGGAAATAGACAATAAACTAAAATTTGACATTCACATATCCATGACCATAAAAAAGTCCACAAAAAAACTAGGAGCATCATACAGAAATAAGCAACTTCTCACCAAAGCAGCAAAAATTTCAGTAGCAAATTCCCACCTTATCCCCACCCTACTTTATGCCTCTCCAGTATATACCAACCTAAGGCAATGCGATCTAAACAAGCTAGAGACCTGCTACAACAAAATCTCCAAATTCGCCACAGGGGCATCCTACCATAGTCACCACTGTCTCTCACTTGCTGAACTGGGCTGGCTTGAACTTCCTTCAATGGTATCAACTATCACTCGCCCACAAACTAGTAAACCATCCACTAAATGTCCCATCCCTCCAGAATCTACTCCATCCCTATCGCACCACCAGACCACTAAGATCCAACAACAAAAATCACTTGCATTTCACTAAAGCCAATAACTCTGCTGGTGAAGCACTATTCTCTTGCACCATAGCCAAATTATGGAACTCCTTCCCACCCACAATTACCACCATATCATCATGCACCCACTTCAAACCTTTACTAAAATCGCACCTAAAAACATGCTGGCTATGCCCTTACAACTCCCACTCTAATATCCCCCACCCCATCCAACCACTACCTTTCTTTCCACCCCACTAACTACCTTGATTATAGCAAGCTCAGATGCTCATAAGCGTAGTACTTATTATAGAGCAGGAACTTCTTATTGTAACATTTGTTAATGACTGTTATGTACTTCGCAGATAAAGATTCTAGTTGTCTACTGATGTACTATGTTCTTCATCTGTAAATATGTTTGTAATTAATTGCTATTTTAAATTGTTAATCACTATGTAATCCAATGTAACTGCTGTCTGTTTATTTTAACTGTGGATCTTTTCTCCCCAGGCCTCTGCTGAAAATGGACCTACGTCCAGTCAGACACTCCCGGTCAACAAATGTAAATAAATAAATAAAAAATAAATAAACATCTTTGCCTGTGGACTGGACAGTGGTGTGCCATGTTCAGTATGATAAGCCGATGTGGGTGCATGCTTCCATACATCTGAAATGCTCTGCTGAACTTGTGGCCTTCAACTGTTCAGAGTCCCCATTGCAGGAGCTGTACTTCTGGGTCTTCTCTCAGAGGATGTTTTTCTAGTGGGACTGCAAAAAATCCATATTCTTCCTGCTGCTTCACTGCCCAAGCCAGCAGTAGAACCTGAATTACCTGGAGCAATGTCAAGGCCCTGCAGCAAACAAGATTCTGGTTAAGAATTGCACCTCACTGGAACACCACACTATAGACCACTTACTGTGTTCTCCCAGAGCTAACCTCTACTCTTTACTTCTTGTATCTCACTCCTCCTCCCTTCACTGGGCCTAAGTCAGGGTAGAGCTGCAGGCCATAGTCATGAACTACAGATAGTTAGCTGCAGTAATTTTAAGAACAAGTAGACGACCACAGAGCTGACACCACCAGGTTCAAATAAATCCACAAACTGGTCTTTAATGTAAAAACACCACACCAAAAAATCACGTAATACGATATTCCTAGCTTTATTAAGTTGTTGAACCATTCTGCCATCTTGACTTAAATAGCTACTTGCAATCAATTAAACAATTTAATATTCAATTAAAACTAAATTAAATGCGTACAATAATTAAAAAACTGCATGAATAAAATGTAACTAAACATTTAAATCCATTCACAACCCAATGTTCACAATTAAAAACCTTTTGTTACCCACTGTTGTACCCCCTGTTTAATAGTGTTAATAATGTTGCTGATGTTTCTGCAAATTGAACACATGAAAAATTCTTTTTACCAAAAAGCAGAACATTTACTCATATTTTTGCATGGTTGCATGTTTGTGAATAAATAATCACTGAAATAAACTTAACAAACAATGCCCTGAGCGGTGGAATGAGTGTGCAATTAAAGAAATATGTGTACAGGCAGATCCAGGTGTGAACAGAAATGCATCGAAATAAACTAAAACAAGGAAAACAAGGAGATGAAAAATGAATGGGAAAACATGTGCCTGAACAAATGAACCCGTTTCCTATCCTAATACAGTCCACCGGAGAAACCATGTGGAGTGCCAGTAATAAAATGTATTTATAATCTGGCCCTTCTTAATTTTAAAATAGGTTTTATGCTGATAGTATTGTTTAAACCAGGCCAGCTTGCTGCATTTAGTTTAAGCTGCCACACTAGCTCCCTATATTCTAGGGTAGCTTCCCAATCCCCACCTCTCAAGTCCCTGCTGATCTGCTCCAGAATCATGAATTTGAAATTGTTATTGGGACATGTAAGAGAATGCTTAAAGAGAGCATTTGTTTCCTTATTTTTGCCCATCTCATAAAAATGTTCGTACATTCTTTTCTTGATTTCCCTTTCTGTCTTTCCTACATAAAAACTTTTGCAAAACATGCACACAGCTAAATAAACCACCCCTCTTGAGTTGCATGTAAAGTGCATGGGAGAATCAACTCTCATCTTTCTAGAAGGTAGGTATATGCCTTTACCATTCAAAATTGCATGGCATTGTTGGCATGCTCCACATTTAAATGTGCCAGGTTTTTTTGTAGTTGTTAACTGTTTTAACATTATCTAACCTTGCCTTTCTTTCGAACATGTGCTTCAAATTAACACCCTTCTTTCTGATGAATTTTGGTCTGTTTGGTAGAATGTTTTTAAATTCTTCATGTGCTGTTAAAAGTGGCCAAAATTTTGTAATCGTTCTCTCTATGTCCTCTGCTTGACTACAAAAGGTGTATATGAATTTGGGTCCCATGAATTCATTGTTTTTTTCATTATTCTTTTCTTCTTCAACAGCTAATTGATCTTTAACGAGCTCTTTGCCCAATAAAGGGGAATACAATGTACCTCTTTTGCTGTTCACTTCATTATGCAAAACCTGAAATAAATCTAAGGGATAACCCCTTTCCAAAAACATTTTTTGCAACGTGAAAATCCTTCTCCGTACTGCACATTCTTGAGGCCCTGATCAACTGGCCTTTGAGAATCCCTTTTTTTTGAGCAAAAGGGTGGGCACTTTGGAAATGCAGAAACGAGTTTGAAAATGAGGCCTTGCGATAAATTTTCGATTGAAAAGTTTTGTTGCTGTAGTCTTTGTATAAATTCACATCAAGATAGTGCAATTCATGCAATTCTATTGCATGAGTGAATTTCAAAAAATTAGTTGAATTATTTATATGAATTAGGAATTCCGATAACACATCCTGTGTGCCCTTCCACAGGATACATATGTCATCCAAAAACCTCCTATAGAACAGCAAGTGCTGGTTCCAAAGGGGTATAAATACATTCTCATGTTCCCATCTATGAAGAATAATATTGGCATAGATGGTGGCACAAGGTGCCCCCATTGCTACCCCCTTAAGCTGCTTGAACAATTCTCCATTAAAAAATACAATGTTGTTTTCCAACACTGTACCCATGAACTCCACAATCAAGTTTGTTAAATTTGGACCCAAATTTGTTTCCTTCATGAAAAATTCACCAAACCATTGCAATCCAGTATCATGAGGTATACTTGGAAACAAATCTTTTATGTCAATGGTTACCATCAATATATCCGGTTCAAAACTGCTGCAGGGAACCTTTTGTAAGAATTCCCAAGAGTCCCTACACACATAGCTTAACAAATATGTAAATGTTTTCGCTACATGCTCAATAAATTTTGATAGTGGTTCTGTTATACCTCCACTACCCGCCACAATTGGTCTAAATGGTAAAGGGTCAAGCCCTTTGTGCGTTTTGGGAATCCCAAATATTATGGGTGACCTAGGTTTCGGGACGAATAAAAAATTAAACAGTTTTTCATTGATGACCCCTTGCCATAAATGATCGTTTAAAGAATACTTAATCTTGGACCAAAAAATATGCACTTCATTTCTAGAAACTGGTGTATATTGACTGTCATCCTGTAACATTTGATGAAGATAATCGTCATAGTTATTCTCATACATTAGGACAATGCCCCCCCCTTTATCGGGTTTCATAACCCTTATTTTTTCATTCTTTAACATTTGAATAAAATCAAACTCCACTTGCTTAAAGTTGGGTTTGCCAGATTGAATGTACTTTAAGCTCCTAAGCTCATCTTCTACCAACTGCTCAAAAAGCTTGATTAACAAATGCATGGGGGGATTGTATAAACTTTTTCTGTCCAAATCAGAAGGTGTACGTATTTGCTGTTTAAATAAATGCTGTAAATTGAGACTTCTAGTAAATAACCTGACATCAATTAAAGTGAGGGGTATGTTGCAGTTTTTAGATGGAACAAAATGCAAGCCTTTTGTAAATACATCAAAGGCAATATCATCAATTACAGTCTCTGTGTAGTTGTAAATAGTGAAACTAGACTTTGTATGTAAAGTGCATGCTCCATGCTTGGAGCTTACTATTGTTTCATTAATTTTTTCAGCTCTCTTTTGAGATAAGTTGTTCCTGACTACAGACATATTCCCATCTCCTACCCTTGAGGTGTCAAAAGCCATAACAAAGCTCATGTGTTCCAATGACGTGGCCCTTGCTGCTTCTGCTTCCACCCCACTGCCTTGCTTGGAGGTTGGTGAAAATCCTGCACCGACCCTTTACGTTCTTTGCCAGCCAGTCTTTCACTTCTCCTTGGTGGTTCACCCCCCCCCAGTTATTAGATGTAGAATTTTCTGTGCTATTCATGTTCTGAGTGTCAGCCCTAGGTTGCCTAAATAGGGGATAAGACACCCCCTCCCTATATTCATGTAAGTCTCTCTCCAGTTTACGTATTTTTCTACTAATAACTTTGTTACAAAATGCATCAACCTCATCAAATGCTTTACCATAATCAAGCTTAATTGACAAAAAGTTAGAATCATTCACTATGTTGTTATTTAATACATTCAAGTCATTTGTGAGAGCTTTCTGCTTCCCTTCGTACTCTTCAATCATGACAGTTAACATTTCAACCCCCGCCCTGTTGAAAATATCACATAATTTGAAATAATACGGTGTTCCCGCTTGAACATTGTTCGGAAACTTAAAAATTCTTAAGCCTTTTGGAATGCGTTTTACATTTACGCATTCTTTCAGATAGTCCACTTCAATTTGGTTGTTTTTTAAGGCATACAGTTTCTTTTTTAACTCATCAAGATCTAATTCGATGTTACTTGTCTTACTAGATTGAACAGTACCTTTAGTGAATGAGAACTGTCGCTCCATCCAGTCCTCAAAACAAAAGTCCTTGCGTTGCTGTCTTTTATCAGTTCTTGAAACATTGTTCCTCTCCATATCGTTGGACCTTTCAGTTCGACCTGGTCCCACATCGCAAACTGGCCTTCCATTAAGATTTTCATCAGAGCCGTTTGTAAGTCCAAAAGCATTGGTGCCTGAACAAGCTCCCCCAAGCCTGCTAGTAGTGTGTGCTGCGCGCTGCTGGCTTACCACCACTACATCCGCATCCAGTTCCGTTCGTTTCAGGAGCTTTGTAATCTCAGATAAAGCTGTCAAGACAGAATTGAACTCCGCCCGAGTTACCGGAGCATCGGAGTCAGCATTTTTCAAAATTCCTGGTGTCTCCACCGGATCGAAGGTGTCCGCTTCAGCAGCCATAACGCAGTAACACAAACCAGTAAAAACAAAGAGCAAGACCAAGAACAAGTAGACGACCACAGAGCTGACACCACCAGGTTCAAATAAATCCACAAACTGGTCTTTAATGTAAAAACACCACACCAAAAATCATATTCCTAGCTTTATCAAGTTGTTGAACCATTCTGCCATCTTGACTTAAATAGCTACTTGCAATCAATTAAACAATTTAATATTCAATTAAAACTAAATTAAATGCGTACAATAATTAAAAAACTGCATGAATAAAATATAACTAAACATTTAAATCCAGCATTAAGCATTCTCTTACATGTCCCAATAACAATTTCAAATTCATGATTCTGGAGCAGATCAGCAGGGACTTGAGAGGTGGGGATTGGGAAGCTACCCTAGAATATAGGGAGCTAGTGTGGCAGCTTAAACTAAATGCAGCAAGCTGGCCTGGTTTAAACGATACTATCAGCATAAAACCTATTTTAAAATTAAGAAGGGCCAGATTATAAATACATTTTATTACTGGCACTGGGCTTATACACAGCCACATGGTTTCTCCGGTGGACTGTATTAGGATAGGAAACGGGTTCATTTGTTCAGGCACATGTTTTCCCATTCATTTTTCATCTCCTTGTTTTCCTTGTTTTAGTTTATTTCGATGCATTTCTGTTCACACCTGGATCTGTCTGTACACATATTTCTTTAATTGCACACTCATTCCACCGCTCAGGGCATTGTTTGTTAAGTTTATTTCAGTGATTATTTATTCACAAACATGCAACCATGCAAAAATATGAGTAAATGTTCTGCTTTTTGGTAAAAAGAATTTTTCATGTGTTCAATTTGCAGAAACATCAGCAACATTATTAACACTATTAAACAGGGGGTACAACAGTGGGTAACAAAAGGTTTTTAATTGTGAACATTGGGTTGTGAATGGATTTAAATGTTTAGTTATATTTTATTCATGCAGTTTTTTAATTATTGTACGCATTTAATTTAGTTTTAATTGAATATTAAATTGTTTAATTGATTGCAAGTAGCTATTTAAGTCAAGATGGCAGAATGGTTCAACAACTTGATAAAGCTAGGAATATCCTAGCAAGACCAGTTTGTGGATTTATTTGAACCTGGTGGTGTCAGCTCTGTGGTCGTCTTGCAGTAATTTTATGGCACACTTTGTATTAGGAGGATCCCATTTATTTATATTATTAATATCAATGCATATAAACACAGTGAAGGGAGACAGAAATTATATTTAAATGCATAAATACTGAAGGTAATTTCATAAACGGTTAACTCGGCTTATTCAGTTGGGGTATTCTTTTTCCAAAGCCTCCAAGGATTCTGCAGTATTGTTTACATACTGTTAATATCTGTTTCTGTCAGAATTTATTTCAGTATTTCTTGCACTGAGTTGCACTTTGCACCTTGTATGTATATGTATATGCAAGGTGACCAGCTGTCCCGTTTTTTCTTTCCAGGACAGTCCCAGTTTGGAAGTTTCTGTCCTGAAATCCCAAACATTGTCTTTGGGATGCAGAAATGTCCCGGTTTAATCTGAATGGTCCTGACTTGGGTGTCTGTGGCTCTGAGAGAATTCTGAAGACCTGACATATAAAGTTACCTTCTCTGTCCTTTCCCTCTGCTTTTTCATTACATTATTGAGGTGTGCTGTTATTGGTACCAACTTAAACAAATGCTAAAACCTGGACATCCAATCAATTGCATTTCCTTTCCTGCGAAGTAGGCATATTGCTAGCAGTGAACCAGCAGAATTAGAGACGGAGAAGCGTCATCACATTACCCAATCAGAAAAATCCATCCTGAGCAGTGAACCAGCAGAATTAAAGAGGGAAAAGTGTTGCTAAGCAGATTACAGGCCCAAATGACCAATCGCTATATTACAGGCCTGCAAGGGTGCAGAGAGCTGGAGGGAGCTGATGTGAGAGGGAGTTCTGGGAATAAAAACAGTGGATATACCGTGTACTTCATAACAGGATCGTGCAGAATAAAGCCAAGAAAAAAGGTATACATGGGGCTTTTGGTACTTGTGGCAGAACTTGAGGAAAAACAGAGCTGAGTAAAAAAGCTGGAATGCTTGAATGTTCCACAGTATGGAGAGAAGAGAAGAGTGCAGGCTGCGCAGCCCACCAGAGATGATTTACCAGGGCAGACATATCTTGCACCTTCTCTCATTGTTAACATTTAAAACTACAAGTAATTCTCAGCAAAATATCTAATTGAAAAAAAGATATCATATTCTATGACATCCATAAAGTGTAAGATAGCCACATAGAACACTATCTAGCATCACTTTGTATACCACCTTACATTCTGCATGATTTAATGTGTGTTTTTAGCTTTATAGTGTCCAGTCTGGATTAAACTGAAAAGAGCACAATTTGCTTATTCTGTGGGCTCTGCTGATTAATTGCATTGTCAAATCAGTGTTTTGAGAAAGTGTTTTCATACATTTGACGGCACATCAGAAATAATCGCAAAGTTCTTGCTTCCTGTTGGGGGACTCTACCCTGTTAATCTGATAGTTAAGGAAAGATTAGTTTTCCAGAATCATTTTATGTTGGAAAATGTCTGGTTATTATGAACTGTAATTTATCTGCAGTGGCACTGTTATAATGAAAGTGCAGTATTAGTATAATGTGCATACATATATTTTGCTATATACTGATGTGTTAACTGTTTAGCGCTGTGTAACTCATACTAAGAGTAACTGTCTGCTGTACAGGATAATGATCTTTCAGTCATTTGCTTTGAGTGCTTATTGATTGAGGTGATCACTTTATCCCTAGTATTGCTGTAGTTTGACATTATATTCACAGTAATATGCTTGCCATCAAGCAGTTATAAAGGGGTGTCAGCTTGTTAGGTGTTGATGGCCTTGCAGTTGTATAACTTAGTATTATTTATTTTATTTATTTATTTTATTTTTATTTTGCATTTCTTGACCGGGATAGTCCAAGTGGATACTTGTCCATTTTCAGCAGAGTTCCTGGTAGAAAAGCTACATACATACATACATACATACATGCATACATACAGAAAAAACTGTTACATTAATCAAGTTAAAGCACTGTTACAGATACAGTACATAAGATAAAAATCATTCATTCTGTCATATATAAATCTGATTTGTTATAGAGTAACAATTAGGAAGCAATGTTGGGGTGGCAAAAGACCTCTTTAGCACATGTTTATATTGCCAGAATTAGTCAGGATTAGAGCAGTGACATAGCCATTGCCTTTTAAAGTACTGTTTTAGATTTTTTTTTTTAATTGGGTTAGAACAGGTTCTGAAGTAAGCTCAGCAGGAAGTGAGTTCCATATTTTACCAACAGAGCTGGCATATAGAGAGTCTCCAGGTGAGTTGTTGCTTTTTAGGGTCTGGACTAGTAATTTGTTGGATGAGCAAAGTGTCTTGGGGTTGCTGTAAGAGGTAATAATTTTTGTAAGTACGGGTGTGTTTTCAGGTTACTTGAGCATTTTATGTGCTTCTATTAGCTGATTGTACTGAAGTCGGTCAGTCAATTCCAGCCACCTTAGACTCTTTAGGTTCAGACGGTGGTGTGTTCTGTATGCTGCTCCAGTGGCAATTCTAGCAATATGATTAAAGCAGCCAGAGAGTTTATTAAGGTCAGACTTACTCAAGTTCATGAAGAGAGGGGATGCATAAAGGAGGGTGGAAAGGAGATGTGTACGGGCAATTACTGTCCTAGCTAGTGGAGTGAGGAATGGTTTGATCCTGTATAGTGAGCCAAGTTTTTTATTAACTTTTTTATAGTTTTATTAATATGCATATCAAACTTGAACTTGTTATCAACTGTTATACCTAAGAGTTTGGTACAGGGATCTGGGACAATGACAGTGCCATTGTTAGATTTTATAGTAAAGGGTGGAGCAGAGGCTTTACGAGTGGGGGAGAAAAGCAGTATCTTTGTTTTGTTAGGATTTAATAGGAGACATTGATTACAGAGCCAATTTTCAACAGTATTAAAAGCATTTTGGGACAGAGTCTGCAGACTTAAAGGGGAGGTGGCAGAGCAAATCAAAGTGGAGTCATCGGCGTATTGAATGCAGGTGGCTGTTGGGATGAGTGCGTACAGGTAATTAATAAAGATATAAAATAATAGGGGTCCTAATATAGAGCCCTGAGGGACCCCAAGGGTGATAGATAGAAGGGAAGATAGTTTGTTCTGCCATAGTACACCCTGTTGTCTACCACTCAGATAAGATTTGAACCATTGGATAGCCTGGACATCTAGGGGAATAGTTTTAAGTGTGTATATGAGTAGTTGGTGGTTGACCATGTCGAAGACTTTGGAGAGATCAAGAAAGAGGGCAGAAGAAAGCTTATTGCTGTTTCAGTTTTGATTAATAACATTGGAGAAGGAGAGAAGGGCCGTGGTTGTACTGTGGAATGATCTGAAACCATGCTGTGAGTTAGCCAGGAGATTGTGCTGAATGAGATGGCTCAGGAGTTATTTATGGATGCACTTCTCCATAATTTTAGCCAGGGGTGACAAAATAACTATAGGTCTGTAATTTGACACTTCAGTGGAACTGCCCCCTTTGTGGAGTGAAATAACATGGGATGTCTTCCGGATGGAGGGGATAGTGGCTTCTGATATAGTTCTATTGATCAGGATAGAGATTGGGTATGCTATGGCATTCGCAGCTTTTTGTAGATACTCATCTGGAAGGAGATCTGCTGCAAGGGTGGTAGGTTTTAGTTTCTTAATTATGGCATGGATAAGTGATGTGAAAACTGGTTGAAAGTTAAAGGGGAGTTAAGAACTAGGTGCGGTGGCATTAGGACTTTGGCAACTGGGAGATGGTTAGCTAGTGAATGGATAGTTTCTGTAAAGAAACTATTAAAGGAATTGGCAATATCTTCCAAAGTTTTTGAATGGTAGCCGAGGGGGTAGGAGTTGTGCATTGCCCTGGGTGAATATGTTTATTTATGCCTGCCCAGTACTTTTGTGGATTGTTTTGATGCTTCTGTTGTAAATGGCAGTAAAAGATTTTTTCATCTAGGGTGTTAGATTTTTTAGTGTTGTTCCTTAGATGTCTAAATCTAAGTTGATCTAAGGGGTATTTTGTGGTATGCCAAGTGGTCCAAGCTTTGTTTCTAAGATCATTTGTCTGGTTTCTTTTGAAAGCCATGGATCAACTTCTGCTTTAGTTCTTATAGAACATGCAGGTGCATGGGTATCAAGGATGGTGCATGGGTATCAAGGATGGCTAGGAATTTGGTGTTGAAATATAATACAGCTTCTTCAATTGGCAGATGTTTTAGGACTGCCCAATTACATGCTTTGAGTTAATTTTCATTGTGGGGGAATAGTAAACATTCAGAGAAAGCCTCATTTCTTCATAATATCCACTCAGGAGGTTGCTTATTGTTCTTACATAATGATAATTGTATTTTTATTAGCCTGTTCAATTGTATTTTATTTTTAGGCTGTTTAATTGTGTTTTCATTAGAAGAGTAGTCCCTTTTTTGTCCTGTTTTGTGTGCACTTTTGCAGTGTTCTTCCTTTTAGAAATTGCAGTATCTTCAATTTTTTTACTCATAACAGCTAATTTGAGAGAGAGAGAGAGAGAGAGAGAGAGAGAGAGAGAATAAAAAACTGAGATTAACAGTTGTTGCTGACAAACTGGAAAAGGTACTGATTCATAAAGCTTCATCTAAATCTCACACCCACCTCCTTATGAAACAAACGCAGCACCATTGTTTCTTGAACTGCGAAGGTTTTTATCAGCCACAGCCATCACCAGTCTACAAAGTCAAACACATACACATACCCCATACTTTGGCATTGCATAGTGCTGTGAGGTTTATATTTTGTTGACTTTAAAATCATTTCCATTCTTTAAATGGTTGTATTACATGCTGTTCTGCAATTAGGACAGGGACATGATGCTATACCTTTTATTGTAAAAATATATGCTTTAGCAGCTCACTCAAGTTTTCAGAGACTATTGCAATATTACCAGTTTATCATTTTTAATGTAACATATGCAATTTATTCTTCAAGGGTAGCAGACATATAAAGATGTTTGCTAGCCGCAACCTCTTCATTAGTTACAGATCTCTTTAATGTGGTATTATTTAGATGCCTTTTACTTCTACAGCGATTGTGCATATTTACTGATTGACACAAGTTTGACTAGAATTTTATGTTCTGAATTGGGTATTGTTGTCATTATTGGTTCATACATTTTGTTTCACTGCTTACTGGAAAAGTGTTCAAAACAATAAAATTAAAACGCTCACGGGAGATACCAGAACTGCTGCTCAGCACGCAACCTTTTTGACAGACTTGCATTTGGGCATGAATGGCAAAACATAACTCGGCTGGAGTTTGTATTATATGTTATTATGTCAGTAAAATCATTTTCTTTGCAAGGAGTCATTTAATGAATGTCTTAAAAAGTTCACTTTTACTAATTAGAAAGGTTTTACTTACGTCTCTTTTAATACGACATGGTGTAGAACAGCAAGGTAAGAAGAGTTACTGGTTGACACATGAGAGGTTCAGCCAGGGATTCATATAGTAGCAATCAGACTTACGCTTAATAGCTTATTAGACTAAGAGGTATTAAAAAAAAAACTTTGGATTTTAAAAAAATTGCTGTTCCATTAACTTATCAGAGATAATTAGTGAAATTTGACATGAGAAATACAAGTTATATAACAACCGTGTGAATTTTGTGTTGCAAGGCATGTTCTGCATGTAGGGCGTAGGGATTAGTGTAGGGCTGTAGGCCTCTTAATAGGCTGCAGCTTAAGTGTTCCAGTTTAGGTCCTGCAACAAAATGGTCACCTTGTGTATATGTATATTTACTTTTTTGTCTTGTCCTTAATAGTTGCATGTATGTCCTTTGTCTTGTTCTTAATAGTTGTATGCATGTCGTTTATGTAATTCATACTTGGAGAGTCACTGAAACCAGAGTCAAATTCCTTGTATGTGTGCATACTTGGCCAATATATATGATACTGATTCTGAGAAATAGAATCACAAGCCTGTCACTGGAATCTGTTCTTGGTGCTTGGTGCTATACCCAACTACAAAAAAAAAAAAAAATCAGACAAAATAGAGAACAAAACACAAGGGTATCTCTTTTTTGCAGGAAACAATTCCCCAAACCTCCATGTTAGGAGTCAAAGTTTCTTTATATATCTATCTAAATAGATACATAGATAGAAAGATAGACAGATAGATGTACATACATACATGCATATACAAATAAAATGCATGTATCTCTCTCTCTCTCTCTTTATATATATATATATATATATATATATATATATATATATATATATATATATATATATATAATGGATATAAATATATATATGCCTGTGTGTTTGTGTATGTGTACATATATACATATGCATACATCTCCATTATTACTCTGTCATTGTACAACTCAGAGAAAACAGAAAAAACAACAGAAACACCAAGTGAAGGTGAAAAATAAATGGCTCTCACATATGAAGTTTTACAGTAGAGCAGATGTATGTAAAAATATTCTCGAAACTGTGATTTTTATGGAGTTGCGATTGACCATATAGAATTCTTGGACTTACTAGTCACCAAATGGTAAATCCCCTCCTTCTTACAAATTATATAGTATATTGCAAAATAGTCTTCACATACAAACAATGACAGTAATATTATGCAGGTTATTGCTCAGGGAAGCAAAGCAAGGTTGAGAATCAGTGCAAAATAAAAAGAGCATTAATTACTGCCTTTAAAGCATAAGGCAGAATTAATTCAAAAGTGCAAGCTAATTCACAAAAGTAAAAGGCAATGTAACATCATACATATTTATAAGCAGTCACTAGAATTCATAGGCAAGCATTCTTGTTCAGTGGTGTATAGCAAACACCACTACATGGCACACATCCAATCAGTTATGCATTAGTACAGCTCCAAGGTACCAAGCAAAAGGAACTGCATAGTAAATCAGGAAGGCTGTTTTAGGGGAAAAGCAGCACTAAACTGCCCCATATTTACAAATTTGCATTTAACCCACATTGCAAAAGTGTTTTCCATCAATGAAAACAGAGGAACCCACTAGTGCAGCATCACACCTCAATTGGCTTGAATAACTAAATTAGCTTAACCACTGTAAACTCAGAACAGCACATACAATTTTACACATCCCAGACAGCTGCCCATCCCTTAAAGGTTCACAGGTTCATATGTGTATATTAGGCTAATGGTTAGAGAGGCCTTTTATGTCTATCCATGCATCCTGAATGTATCCAGCAAGTTTTGATACACCAAGGTCATTTTTAAGGAGTATATGTAGAGTATGGCTTGGGTGGTCAAGCATTTGCAGACTGCCACTGTCTACTAGGGATATAGGTGCCAGACCAAGGGTGAATTTCTGATTCCACATCCAATGGTCCAGGTTATACTTGAATTGGGTTAGGGAAGAACTGTACTTCGCATGGATGTGAAGCATGTACTGAGAAAAGGAAGTCTCTGAAACATATGCCTAGCCATCCAACATGCCCTATTTATGTCACAAGCAAGGTTTAAGTCCATAGATTTCGTAATTGTGATGCTCTCCCTTTTGTGAATATGCAAAAGGTCCATCAAAGTAGGATCCAAGGATGCCTTGTATGCCAGGCATAGATTGCCCCTTAGCCATCTGTATTAGAGACAGGGATAGAGCTCTGAGGCAATCTGTATAGGACATATTGTTAACAACCTGTATTCTTTTAGTGAGGAACCTCATAGGACATCGCTTCATAGGTAAGGACTAGGCTAGCTGCCCTTGCAGGCCATTATAACCCAAACCAATTGCCCTTTACTGTTCAAAATAATCTGTCCCATGTGGTTATAGATTGGTCTTACATAGCCCATGGTTGACATCAACCCTAATAAGAATAACTGAAATCATACCATAGATAATTTATGGGGATCCATGCATGTGATAAGGCATTTAGTAGCTGCATCTGTCCATTAGTAGTATAGGGGGCAGTCTTGGGGTAAATTTTCTGTTTCTCATCCATAGGTCTAAGTTGCGCTTGAATATGGGTAGGGATGTACTTTGTTTTATATGGATGGGGAGTCTGTTCCATAGCAGCAGTACCCTCTGTGAATTATACCTTTCCCTCTGAACCATTCTGTTAACGTTGCAAAAAAGGTTTGAATCCCAAGACAGAGTATTTCTGATGCCATATGACTTGCTGATGTGCAGTAAATCCATCAGTAACTGGTCAGAGAATGGCTTATATGTTAGACACAAGTTACCTCTTAGCAGTATGTAGGATACCAAGTATAGCGACAGGGCTTTTAGTTGGTCCAAGTAGGACATGTGTCTTTGCTTTTGCTTGTTGCATGTGCCTGGCTAGTTACATGCTAAAAGGAGTACGGTATTCAGTGACTGGTCTAATGAGAGTGGAGTAAGGAACATTCTTGCAACAAAGGACACATGTTTGTCCAAAGTTAAGTCACTGTCTACATAAGCTCCCAAATCCCAAACAACAGGGTTAACTCTTAGGGACATATTGTCAATGTGGTAGTTCCCTAAGGTAGATGACTTCCTATAAATACAGTAATGCATTTTTTGGCATTTAGTTTCAGTTCATGATTTTTTACAAGTTATTTATTTGGGGCAAAGCTTCCTGCAGGATAGCTACATCAATTGGAGAGTGAATACTACTCCTAGCTTGCAGTCATCTGCAAACTTTGTCAGACAGAGCCCTTTAGTATTTGCTTTCACTTCAGAAAAGTAATTACCAAATAGGAGCGTTCCCAGCTCAGAACCCTGGTGGACTTCCCTGGTGACCTGTCTCTTTGTGGAGGTAAGGTCCCTTATTTTGATTATCGTCATCTTGTCTGTAAGTCAATTGGCAGTCCAGCAAGTAACACAGGGGTTTATTTCCAGTTTATTTAGCTTTTCTACTATGCCTTAGTTGGGAATTATATCAAAAGCTTTGGCCAGGTCGAGGTATACTGTGTGTACCATTTTGCCTTCATCTATTGGTTTGATGACCTTTTCAAAAAAATTCACCAGGTTGAATAAGCATGGCCTGCCCCTGACAAATCCAGACTGTGACAGGTTCAGTGCTTGGAGGTTCCCTCTGTTCTGATTGATTAGTACCAAGATAAGTCTTTTCATGCCTTTGCATTTGAGGCTGTCAGACTTACAGGTCTGTAATTGCCTGGGTCTGGGAAGGTCCTCCCTTATGCAGGGAAATGACTGTAGCTGTTCAGCATTCACTTGGTACTGAATCTGTATGGAGGCTGAGACTGAACAGTGTTGTTAGGGGTAGGGCCTAAATCATGATTCATGCTATTTAAGATGCATTCAGGGATATTATCAGGACACATTGATGCAGTACTTTTAGCTCTTGATATCACTTTTAGGACTTTTATCTACTGGGGGTGCACAAGCCAGTGCATTTATTTATGCCGGTCCCAAGCCCAGATAAACGGGGAGGGTTGCATCAGGAAGGGCATCCAGTGTAAAACTTGGACAAATGATTCATGCGGACACCAGTAAATATTTACATACCAGATTGGTCGAGGCCCAGGTTAACAATGACTGCCACCAGTACTGTTAGCCAACAGGGTGCTGGTGGAAATTGGGCTACTGTTGGCGGAAGGAGGAGAGGAGGTGGAAGGCATGGCCGAAGGCAAGAAGAGAGGAGAAAAGCTAGGACTGTGGTAGTGAGGGTCTGAACTTTGAATGTTGGCAGTATGACTGCTATAAGGAGAAAGCTAGCCGATATGATGGACAGAAGGAAGGTTGGTATATTGTGTATACAAGAGACCAGATGGAAGGGGAGTAAGGCTAGGTGTATCGGACGTGGGTTCAAATTGTTTTATCATGGTGTGGATGGGAGGAGAAATGGCATAGGAGTTATCCTGAAGGAACAGTATGCTAGGTGTGTTTTGGAGGTGAAAAGAGTGTTGGGTAGAGTGATGTTTATGAAGCTGGAAATTGATGGTGTAATAATCAATGTTGTTAGTGCATATGCTTCACAAGTTGGGTATACGATGGACAGAAAAGAAAAATTTGGGAGTGAGTTGGATGAAGTGTTGATGACTGTACCCAAAGGTGCGAGAGTGGTAATTGGAGCAGATTTCAATGGGCACGTTGGTGAAGGGAACAGAGGGGATGAGGAAGTGATGGGTAGGTATGGTGTTAAACAAAGGAATGCAGAAGGTCAGATGGTAGTGGATTTTGTGAAGAGGATGGATATGGCTGTGGTGAATACGTATTTTAACAAGAGGGAGGAGCATAGGGTGACATACAAGAGTGGAGGAAGATGCACACAGGTGGATTATATCTTATGTAGGAGGGCCAGTTTGAAGGAGATTGGAGACTGTAAAGTGGTGACTGGGGAAAATGTAGTTAGGCAGCATAGGATGGTGGTTTGTAAAATGATGTTGGTGATCAAGAAGAGGAGGAGGAGTGTGAGGGCAGCACCAATGGTGGAAATTGAAAAAGGGTAATTGTGAGGTGGAGTTCAGGGAAGAGTTAAGACAGGCACTGGGTGGCAGTGAAGAGTTACCAAATAGCTGGGTAACTACAGCAGAGCTAGTAAGGGAGATGGCTAGAAAGGTGCTTGGTATGACATCTGGACAGAGGAAGGACGACAAGGAGACATGGTGGTGGAATGAGGAAGTACAGGACAGTATACAGAGAAAGAAATTGGCAAAGAAGAAGTGGGATTGTTAGAGAGATGAAGAAAGTAGACAGGAGTATAAGGAGATGAGGTGCATGGCAAAGAGAGAGGAGGTGAAGGCTAAGGATAAGGCATATGAAATGCTGAATGAAAGGTTGGACACTAAGGAGGGAGAAAAGGACCTATACCAGTTGGCTAGACAGAGGGACCGAGCTAGTAAAGATGTGCAGCAGGTAAAGGTGATAAAGGATAATGAGGAAACATACTTACAAGCAAAGAGAGTGTGTTGAGCAGATGGAAAGAGTACTTTGAGGGGTTGATGAATGAAGAGAATGAGAGGGAGAGAAGGCTGGATGATGTGGGGATATTGAATCATGAAGTGCAATGGATTAGCAAGGAGGAAGTAAAGATAGCTATGAAGAGGTTGAAGAATGGAAAGGCTGATGGTCCAGATGACATACCTGTGGAAGCATGGAGGTGTTTAGGTGAAATGGCACTGGATATTTTAACCAGATTGTTTAATGAAATTTTGGAAAGCGAGAGGATGATTGAGGAATGGAGAAAAAGTGTTTTGGTACCAATTTTTAAGAATAGGGGTGATGTTCAGAGCTGTAGTAACTACAGAGGGATTAAACTGATCAGTCACAGCATGAAGTTATGGGAAAGAGTAGTGGACGCTAGGGTAAGAAGGGGCATGATGATTAGTGATCAGTAGTATGGTTTTATGCCAGGAAAAAGCACTACAGATGCAATGTTTGCTCTGAGAGTGTTGATGGAGAAGTACAGAGAAGGTCAGAAGGAGATGCATTGTGTTTTTGTAGACTCAGAGAAAGCATATGACAGGGTGCCTAGAGAGGAGTTGTGGTATTGTATGAGGAAGTCGGGAGTGTAAGAGAAGTATGTAAGAGTGGTACAGGATATGTACGAGGGTAGCGTAACAGGTTGACAGATGAGATCAAACAAGAGTCCCCGTGGACTATGATGTTTGCAGATGACATTGTGATCTCTAGTGAGAGTAGGGAACAGGTGGAGGAGACCCTTGAGAGAGATGGAGATATTCTCTAGACAGAAGAAGAATGAAGGTCAGCAGGACTAAGACAGAATATATCTGTGTGAATGAGAGGGAGCATAGAGGAATGGTGAGGATGCAATAAGTAGAGGTGGTGAAGGTGGATGAGTTTAAATACTTGGGATCAATAGTTCAGAGTAGTGGTGAGTGTGGAAGAGAGGTAAAGAAGAGAGTAGAGGCAGGGTGGAGTGGGTGGAGAAGAGTGTCAGGTGTGATTTGTGACAGACGAGTACCAGTAAGAGTGAAAGGGAAGGTCTACAAGAGGGTAGTGAGACCAGCTATGTTATATGGGTTGGAGACAGTGGCATTGACAAAAAGACAGGAGTTAGAGCTGGATGTGGCAGAGTTAAAGATGTTAAGATTTGCACTGGCTGTGATGAGGGTGGACAGGATTAGAAATAAGTATATTAGAGGGTCAGCCCAGGTTGGAAGGTTTGGAGACAAAGCCAGAGAGGCAAGACTACATTGGTTTGTGCATGTGCTGAGGAGGGATGCTGAGATAATTTAGGAAAAAGATGCTAAGGATGAAGCTACCAAGTAACAGGAAAAGAGGAAGGCCTAAGATACGGTTTATGGATGTGGTGAGAGAGGACATGCAGTTGGCTGGTGTGACAGAGCAAGATGCAGAGGACAGGAAGAAATGGAAACAGATGATCCGCTGTGGTGACCTCTAACGGGAACAGCCAAAAGAAGATGATGATGATCTTGTGTGATAGCTGGAGGTGAGCCAGTTTCAGGAATGTCTTAAGGGATAGACTGAGGGGAGAGAGGAGTAAAGTTGGACTTACATTTATTGATCAGTAGGTTCGCTATATCTTAGCCTCAGTGTAGGTAACATCATTCACAGTCAGTTCAGCTCATTGCTGTGCTGTAATTCTGAGATTATAAACATAACTAAAAAATATCTTGTGATTGTCTTTGGCTTGGGAGGCTATTTTAGCTTCAAACTTGCATTTGGTGGGTTTTATTAAGCTCTTATAGGTTCATAGGTTCATAGGTAGGTTCTAGGCTATCGGCCCTGGGGCCTATACATGCCCAGCCAAAAAGGTACCCTGGCTTTTGCCACCCAAGAAAATTATTTTCCTGTGCCACTGTCAAGCAGAGCCACAAAGGTGATCCTCGGGGTGAATTTCTTATTTCCCATCCAATCATCAAGATTTTTCTTGCAGAGTGCTAATGAGGAGCTTTGTTTGATATAGATAGGTAGTTTATTCTAGTGTATGGGAAGTCTCTGGGACAGGAATCTATCCCTCAGGCATGTTCTATTTATTGTGGTGACAAGGTTTAGGTCCCTAGAGCATGTAGCTCAGAGGGATTGGGATTTCTTTAAGTGGAGCATGTCCAACAGTTCTGGGTTTGACATAGCTTTGTATGTTAGGCAGAGATCACCTCTGACTAGGCGATATGCGACAGAGTAAAGCTGGAGTTTTTTGTAACGGTATGCGTAGGGCATCTGTTTAAGGCCGGTAATCCTCTTTGTGAGGTATTTCTGCGACCTTTCCAGTTGTTGTAGATGTCTTGTGAGGTACATACCAAAAGGGGTATTGTACTCTATAATGGGTCTAATGAGTGATGAGTAGAGGGGAACAATGACCTCTTTTTTTCTGGATGAGAAACCTTTTGTGATGAGGTGTGCCACATAGAAGGATTTCCTGACTACTGTGTCGATGTGATTATCAAAGGAGAGACTACTGTCTCCTCTCACACTTTTGGTGTTAAGTATACTACCGCCTATGTTGTAGTTCATGGGTACAGAGTTTTTACCAAAGGGGATGACAATGCATTTTTTGGCATTGAGATTGAGGCCATGGCTTTGACACCAGGCATCTGTGAGGCCCTTTTGTAGGATGTCCACATTGTTAGGAGTTTCAATTATGGCTCCTAGTTTGCAGTCATCTGCGAACTTTGTTAGCTGAAGACCTTCTGTGTTAGCCTGTACTTCAGAAAAGTAGATACCAAACAGGAGAGAACCCAGGACTGAACCCTGTGGTACTCCGCTTGTCACTGGTCTGAAGTCGGATTTGAAGTCTGCTAATTTCACAGTGTGCATTCTGTCAGTGAGCCAGTTAGCAACCCATCTTGTGACATAGGGATTTATACCTAGTTTAGTGAGTTTATCTATAATTCCAGAGTGGGGGATGGGGTCGAAAGCCTTGGCAAGATCTAGATAGGCTGTGTGAACCACCTTAGCCTTGTCTACGGCTTTGGTGACTGCTTCAAAGACATCTATCAGATTTAGGAGACATGATCTGCCTTTTACAAACCTGAACTGGGTGGGGTCCAGAGTTTGGAGATTACCAATGTCTTTGTTTATAAGTTCCATGATGATATGTTCCATGGCCTTGCAGACCAGGCTCGTCAGTCTAATAGGGCGGCAGCTCCCAGGGTCCATGGTGGCTCCCCCCTTGTGGAGTGGGATAACCGTTGCTGTGCACCATTCAGCAGGCACAAAGCCTGAGGTGAGGCTATGATTGAACATGGTACTTAGGTGGGGTGCCAGTTCATTCTGTAGTTCATATAGAACACAGCCTGGATGTTGTCTGGTCCCATGGATGCTGTGTTCTTGGCTTTGGAGAGTGTGGTTTTTACCTGTACAGCCGTGATTACAGGAACTTTGCATTCTTCTGGTATAGAGATGGGCTCTTTAGGGGGTGAGAGGGGGGTAAAGTTAGCACTGAACCTATCTGCCAGGATGTTGGCAATATCAGTTGGGTCTGTATATTTAGTGCCATTGTGCTGTAACTCAGAGCAGATCTGAGTGTTGCCATTGAGATTCTTGACATAACTATAGAATGCTTTGTGGTTGTCTTTAGAATCAGTGGTGATTTTGTTTTCATAACTAGCTTTGGAGGATTTTATCAGGGATCACAGCTTCTTACTGAGGCTGACCAGGGAGCTCCTCCACTCGTGGGATTTTACTCTCTTTTGCAACAGTTTCTTCCTTCTGTTGTACAGTTTGTTTATGGCAGGGGACCACCAGATTGGCTTCCTTTTTTTAGAGGATAGCGTCTTGGTTCTGTTTGGGATAGCACGATCCATGCACTCATGTAAGTGCTTATAAAGTGCAATTGTGTAGGATTCAATAGGTGTAACTGTATTGTCCATCTGCATGGGTGTCATGAAGTTCACCAATTCTGTCTTAAGAAGCATGAAGTTGGCTTTGGAGAAATTTTTTACTATGATTTCCTTAATGGGAGATGGGGGCAGGATGTGGATATCTAGGGTAATTAGCTTATGGTCGGATCGGACCAATGAGGCATTCACTTCAGGTGTGGAACACCGGTCACTCATGTTGGTAATGACTAGATCTAGGATATTGTTGCCCCTGGTGGGGATGTGGATAAGTTGATCCAGGGCATTGGAGTTTATAAATTCCAGAAAGCGTTGAGCGAAGGAGTTGGTACATGAGTAGTCTTCCCAGTTAATGGTGGAGTAGTTGAAATCACCCATTATTAGGGTGTTTGGTTGAACCCTAATATTTTCCAGTACATCAAGAAAAGAGGAGTGGGAATCCTGGGGCATGGTGGGTGATCTGTAGCAAGCTACAATTTGGATTGCTGTTTTTTTCCCAGAGTTAGTTGCACTTGGATAACCTCGGCTGCATTATGCAGAGCAACTAGCCTGGGTGTGGATATCCTTAATGAATATGGACACATCTCCGCCTTTGGTGTTCCGGTCCAGGTTACATGGCCAAAAAGTGTGGTATGAGTTATAGCCTGGTAGTGCAGGGGTGCTCTCTGGAGCCTTGAACCAGGTCTCAGTCACTGCCCAGATATCGATGTTCTCTATTTTAAGGAGTGCCTTGAGTGAGTGCATTTTGAGACTTAGACTTCTACCATTGAGTAGCATCACCCTCAGTTTTTGCTTGCCTGTTCCTGTTATGGTGGTGAATTTGTAATTTGAACCTTGCCTAAAAAAGGCACTATAGGGGCGGCAAGAACCTTAGCCAGTATTCGGAATCCTAGGGGTGACAGGTGCAGGCCATCACTGGCAAAGCATCGTGGTCTGTCGACCATGTCATCCCAGGCAGACAGATACTGGATCCCTTTAGAATGGCACCAGAAGCTTAGCCAATTGTTGAAGTCAATCATTTTGTCCTTGTACTGCGGCATCATTCTGGGTGATGGCAGAATGCTACTCAGGGCTAGGGTCATACCTGTCTGGGCTAGAAGATCGGAGAGTACTTTCATGTCTCTTTTCATGTAGTCTAGGGAGGTATGTCTCAGGTCGTTCACACCAACATGGACAATGACAGAGTCATATTTGTACTTGTTGTGGAGTGACCTGAGTGCGTGGGTTATGTAGCGGATCCTGGCACTCGACAGGCAGCTGACAGTAACCTTCTCCTTGTTTCACCTGGTGAGTGGGACATCAGTGTGCCTGACTGTAGAGTCACCTATGACTAGTGTGTTGGGTTGGGTGTTGAGTTGTTTATTTATTTCATTGAGAAGGGCTCTGACATTCTGGGAATTACTCTTCTTATGTTTGGTCAAAATACTTTTCCTTTTACTATAAAGCTTGTGGATATTATGGTTTCACCATGTGGATCTGTTTGACTAGTAGAACTGCAAGGAACCACCATGAATCACCATAAAATAAACAAGGAATTTATTGAAAAGAGAACAAGCGCTTTCACGCACTATCCCAGTGCGCTTCCTCAGGTTACATTACATAAAGCAAACTCCCATTCTTAAATATAAAAATATAAAAAGCACCCACCCAAATTAAGCAATTAAATCATTCAATTTAGGCAAACTAATCAACATTTAAAAGAGTAGATAAACCTTAAAGCCATCAATGTAGCTTCAAGAACTATGGAGAGGAATACTCCATTTTAAAAATATATTAAATCCACTTCAGCTCTAATCTATTTGCCTTTTTCGGACATATAAAGGAACATACATAAAAATATATGATGAGTGAACAATCTATACATAAGCAAATATATTTACAAAACAATACATATAAAAATCTGCTTATAAATATGTGACAACAATAATGTGATAAGCACAATACTTTCAGATAGGTCATTTAAAAACACACTTCATTAAATATGTGGCACCATGATAATTATACACTGGATCAACCTCAAAACAAAAATATTATATAGGCAAACAGGAAAGCAAGGAAAGAAAGGGAAAGGAGGGAAGGGAGGAGGGGGAGGGAAAAGGGAAAAAAAGAATAAGGGGAAAAGAGGGAACAGGAAGGGGGGTAGGAGGGGAGAGGAAAAGGGGGGGAAGGGGAGGGGAGAGGAAAGAAAAAAAATGAAAGAAGCAAAGAAAAAGAAGAAAAAGAAAAAAGAAAATGGGATATAAACCTCTCTACCAGTTTGGGTACCTTCATTAGAGATGTTAAAAATGAAATAACTATACTAAAACAGCTTCATTTGCTACCCAAAAGGGCCGGTCTGATACTAAGAACAGAGTTCAAACCTGGTTCTATATGTGCCCTAAGGTTTAAAATCCATTTTAATTCACTCAATTCAAGAGCACCTACAATATCACCTTCTCTTCTATTATGATGCAACAACTGCAGAACCCTAAAACTGAAAATATGTGATGGAAATTGTTGACAGTGTCTGGCTAATACGTTAGTAACATTTCCTTTTCTGATGTCATATACGTGATTATAAATGCGGTCCTTGAATCTACGTGTGGTCATGCCCACATAGTAGGCTCCGCAAGGATCACAAGTAGCCAAATAAATGACATTGCTCGTGTCACATGTGGCATAAAATTTAGGCTCAAAAACAAAGCCTATATCCATGAGTTCAAATTTCTGAACAGTAGAGATATATCTACAAATGCAACATTTCCTACATGGAAAGGTACCTTGTCTATATCTCATTCTAACATCTATGGGTTCAATTTTCACGTTTTCCTTACACAGAAGTCTTATGAGGTTCTGACAATTACAATACCTAAAACTTGGTCTGTTACCCACTATTTTGGATAGGTCCTTATCCATGCATAACATCTTCCAGTTATTATTAATAATATCTTTTATGTAATTTATATCATTCGTATATTTAATATCAAAGTGGATTTTCCCCTTGTTTCTCCCGAAGTAGCGACCAGAGTACCACTTCCTCTGTGGTGGTCTAGATATGCCTAGGGCATTATTCTTTTGGTTTGTGACCAAAGAAGATGGATATCCCCTATCAATAAAACATCTTTCCTGAAACTCCATATAATTACAAACATCTTCTGGCTTACTGCATAGTCTAGTTATCCTAGACATTTGATTATTTACCACATTGGGAAAAATATGTCTAGGGTGCATACTGTCAAAATGGAGGATGCCATTCTTCCAGCAGGGCTTCCTAAACAATGAAGTTGTAATATTATTCAGGTCATCCTTGCTGATGGTAATGTCTAGGAAGTCCACTTTGTAAGCTGAATATTCATAGGTGAATTCTAAAAAGGTGGTAGTTGAACCCATAAAATCTACAAAATCATGTAGCGAATCAGAATCCCCATTCCAGAAAAGGAGAATGTCATCCACAAACCGTCTGTACAAGATGACATTATTTTTAAACCTTTCATCATCAAAGATAAACATTTTTTCCCACTGATATACTGCCAGGTTAGCATAAGCATTGGCACAGGGGGTGCCCATGGCTACCCCCCATGTTTGCTTGTATATTCTATCCTGAAACAGAAAAATGTTATTATTCAGTGTTATGTCCAAGAGGGTACATACAGTCATCTGGTCATCATTCTCCAGATTGCTAAGTTCAACTAAACAGCTTCTAATAGCATCAATTCCAAATTCATTGGGGATACTAGTGAATAAGCTCTTTATATCTAATGTGACCATCAGTGTATCATGTTTTAAACTCTCAAGTAATGAGGTATCCTTCAGGTCCAGTAGCAAGCTAAATGAGTCTTTTAGGATGGTAGGTATAGAGCTGACCAAGGGGCCTAGTTTCGATTGCACAAACAGAGAAGCATTCTCCGTTACCCAAAGTTTCCCAGAAACTATGGGTCGCAAAGGTGGTGGATGCATCCTCTTATGCATCTTCGGAAGCCCTTTAATAAGAGGGATCAGAGGAGCCTCAATTGTTAAAAAGTCATAAAGACACTTATCTATGCATCTAGTCATCAGCAAATCATATATCGTATCATGCACATCTCTGATAATGGGTCCTACTTCCGATTTGCTTATTTGGCAGTAAGCTATATCATCATGCAACATCTCATTCATTAGATCCTTATATAAAGTTGTATCCATTGCAACTACCCCCCCCCCTTTATCAGCAGGTTTAAAAACAATACTGTCATCATTACATAATTGTCCAAGGCTACATTTTTGCGAAGCATTTAAGTTAATAAAAAGATGCTTATGCTTCCTTTCCTTATAATATTTATAAAAATCATATTCACATGCACACTGGAAGCATTCTACTGGCCCGGACATTTGAGGTATAAAGGTGCTCTTCCTTTTTAAAACTAGTGAATTAAATGTAACATCATTGTCCTCTGAGTCTTTGTACAATAACTTTAGCGCTATTTTTCTCGTAAACATACGAAGCATAATGAGAGTATCTGATAGCTCACTCCCTCTAGAGGGAATGAAAGAAAGACCCCTATTGAGAATGAAACATTCATCATCAGAGAACTCCTTAGAAGTCAAATTAAAAAACAAAGTATTTAATTCCTTTTTCTCCTGGACTCTCGTGTTTCCCCTGATAACTTCCGTTTGCCTCTTCCTCTGCTTGTTGAGCATACCAACGCTCAGTTCTTGTAGGGTAGGGGGAAGTTTAAAGATGTCGCTACTTCTGAGCTGTTGTTAATATGACAATTATCAGTTTTAGGTCTTGCTCCTGTATCTTCCAATGCTTTAAGGCACTGTTGGTTGCATGGAAGTGAGGAGCCAGATAACGTAGTGTCCCCATCCACATTCACACTAGTGGATGTTATATTAACAGAGGGATTACTCTGCAAATTAGGAACGCTGGTCGTACTCGTTGTGCTTAACTGGATGATATCTGTGTGATTGTCAGTCTCGGCTACAACAGCCGTTTCATTAGATCTTGGCCACACAAAAATGCGGCCCATTTGAAAATCCTGGCAATCACGTTTTAGTTTTTTAAATTTAATCTGTTCGAGCTTATTGCTGTATAGCGTGAGTTGCCTCAGCATATTATTCAGCCTGGATATACAAAAGTCACTCCTGAACAACATGGTTATATTTTTATGCTCACCTTCCACCTTTGTGATCAGCTCGGCTTCGATGGGTGAGAAATAATCAATGAGCAGCTGGATGTATTTGTTGCTAAGGTCTATATTCAGCTGCTGCCATCTCCGCAAAAGTTCCGGGTGATTATCTCCGTAGCTCGGCATGCATAGGACGCGCATGCCCTGTGGGATAACTTTAAAATGCAGGCACGCCTCCAAGTGCTTCCTCTGCCAAATAAGCCGGTGCAATTTGTAAAGATCATTTTCCAGTGTTCTGAGTGCTCCGTAGAACTCCTGTAGGTTTTCCGTACTAGGAGCAACAACATGTGAGATGTTACCTCTGATGTCAAAACTCAAGAGGGAATTATCCTGTTGGTGAAATAGTCCATTCCAGTCCTCGGTACCGCTTGTACCTGCCGGATTGTAATCAAGTTCAATGTTGGGCATCTCCATCGTGTGTCGGTCAACCAGGCAAAAAATAAGTAGAAGAAATATTAGCACCAAACCAAGTACGACCATCCAAAGGTTCCTTACAAAACAAGATGCAAAGCAGGCAGAAATGACTAGTAGAACTGCAAGGAACCACCACGAATCACCATAAAATGAACAAGGAATTTATTGAAGAGAGAACAAGCGCTTTCACGCACTATCCCAGTGCGCTTCCTCAGGTTACATTACATAGAGCAAACTCCCATTCTTAAATATAAAAACACCCGCCCAAATCAGGCAATTAAATCATTCAATTTAGGCAATCTAATCAACATTTAAAAGAGTAGATGAACCTTAAAGCCATCAATGTAGCTTCAAGGGCTATGTAGAGGAATACTCCATTTTAAAAAATCTAATTCAGCTCTAATCTATTTGCCTTTTATGGATAATATAAAGAAACATACATAGAAATATATGATAGATGAACAATCTATACATAAGCAAATATGTTTACAGAACAATACATATAAAAAACTGCTTATAAATTTGTGACAACAATAATGTGATAAGCACAATACTTTCAGATAGGTCATTTAAAAACACACTTCATTAAATATGTGGCACCATGATATTTATACACTGGATCAACCTCAAAACAAAAATATTATATAGGCAAACAGGAAAGCAAGGAAAGAAAGGGAAAGGAGGGAAGGGGAGGGAAAAAGAATAAGGGGAAAAGAGGGAACAGGAAGGGGAGGAGGGGAGAGGAAAAGGGGAAGGGGAGGGAGAGGAAAAAAAAAAAGGAAATAAGAGAAACAAAAAAAAAAAAAAAAAAAAAGAAGAAAAGAAAATAGGGTATACACCTCTCTGCCAGTTTGGGTACCTTCATTAGAAATATTAACAATGAAATAACTATACTAAAACAGCATCATTTGCTACCCAGAAGTGCCGGTCTAATACTAAGAACAGAGTTCAAACCTGGTTCTATATGTGCCCTAAGGTTTAGGATCCATTTTAATTCACTCAATTCAAGAGCACCTACAATATCACCTTCTCTTCTATTATGATGCAACAACTGCAGAACCCTAAAACTGAAAATATGTGATGGAAATTGTTGACAGTGTCTGGCTAATACGTTAGTAACATTTCCTTTTCTGATGTCATATACGTGATTATAAATGCGGTCCTTGAATCTACGTGTGGTCATGCCCACGTAGTAGGCTCCGCAAGGATCACAAGTAGCCAAATAAATGACATTGCTCGTGTCACATGTGGCATAAAATTTAGGCTCAAAAACAAAGCCTATATCCATGAGTTCAAATTTCTGAACAGTAGAGATATATCTACAAATGCAACATTTCCTACATGGAAAGGTACCTTGTCTATATCTCATTCTAACATCTATGGGTTCAATTTTCACTTTTTCCTTACACAGAAGTCTTTTGAGGTTCTGACAATTACTATACCTAAAACTTGGTCTGTTACCCACTATTTTGGATAGGTCCTTATCCATGCATAACATCTTCCAGTTATTATTAATAATATCTTTTATGTAATTTATATCATTCGTATATTTAATATCAAAGTGGATTCTCCCCTTGTTTCTCCCGAAGTAGCGACCAGAGTACCACTTCCTCTGTGGTGGTCTAGATATGCCTAGGGCATTATTCTTTTGGTTTGTGACCAAAGAAGATGGATATCCCCTATCAATAAAACATCTTTCCTGAAACTCCATATAATTACAAACATCTTCTGGCTTACTGCATAGTCTAGTTATCCTAGACATTTGATTTTTTACCACATTGGGAAAAATATGTCTAGGGTGCATACTGTCAAAATGGAGGATGCCATTCTTCCAGCAGGGCTTCCTAAACAATGAAGTTGTAATATTATTCAGGTCATCCTTGCTGATGGTAATGTCTAGGAAGTCCACTTTGTAAGCTGAATATTCATAGGTGAATTCTAAAAAGGTGGTAGTTGAACCCATAAAATCTACAAAATCATGTAGCGAATCAGAATCCCCATTCCAGAAAAGGAGAATGTCATCCACAAACCGTCTGTACAAGATGACATTATTTTTAAACCTTTCATCATCAAAGATAAACATTTTTTCCCACTGATATACTGCCAGGTTAGCATAAGCATTGGCACAGGGGGTGCCCATGGCTACCCCCCATGTTTGCTTGTATATTCTATCCTGAAACAGAAAAATGTTATTATTCAGTGTTATGTCCAAGAGGGTACATACAGTCATCTGGTCATCATTCTCCAGATTGCTAAGTTCAACTAAACAGCTTCTAATAGCATCAATTCCAAATTCATTGGGGATACTAGTGAATAAGCTCTTTATATCTAATGTGACCATCAGTGTATCATGTTTTAAACTCTCAAGTAATGAGGTATCCTTCAGGTCCAGTAGCAAGCTAAAGGAGTCTTTTAGAATGGTAGGTATAGAGCTGACCAAGGGGCCTAGTTTCGATTGCACAAACAGAGAAGCATTCTCCGTTACCCAGAGCTTCCCAGAAACTATGGGTCGCAAAGGTGGTGGATGCTCCCCCTTATGCATCTTCGGAAGCCCTTTAATAAGAGGGATCAGTGGAGCCTCAATTGTTAGAAAGTCATAAAGACACTTATCTATGCATCTAGTCATCAGCAAATCATATATTGTATCATGCACATCTCTAATAATGGGTCCTACTTCCGATTTGCTTATTTGGCAGTAAGCTATATCATCATGCAACATCTCATTCATTAGATCCTTATACAAAGTTGTATCCATTGCAACTACCCCCCCCCCTTTATCAGCAGGTTTAAAAACAATGCTGTCATCATTACATAATTGTTCAAGGCTACATTTTTGTGAAGCATTTAAGTTAATAAAAAGATGCTTATGCTTCCTTTCCTTATAATATTTATAAAAATCATATTCACATGCACGCTGGAAGCATTCTACTGGCCCGGACATTTGAGGTATAAAGGTGCTCTTCCTTTTTAAAACTAGTGAATTAAATGTAACATCATTGTCCTCTGAGTCTTTGTACAATAACTTTAGCGCTATTTTTCTCGTAAACATACGAAGCATAATGAGAGTATCTGATAGCTCACTCCCTCTAGAGGGAATGAAAGAAAGACCCCTATTGAGAATGAAACATTCATCATCAGAGAACTCCTTAGAAGTCAAATTAAAAAACAAAGTGTTTAGTTCCTTTTTCTCCTGGATTCTCGTGTTTCCCCTGACAACTTTCGTTTGCCTCTTCCTCTGCTTGTTGAGCGTACCAACGCTCGGTTCTTGTAGGGTAGGGGGAAGTTTAAAGATGTTGCTACTTCTGAGCTGTTGCTAATATGACAATTATCAGTTTTAGGTCTTGCTCCTGTATCTTCCAATGCTTTAAGGCACTGTTGGTTGCATGGAAGTGAGGAGCCAGATAACGTAGTGTCCCCATCCACATTCACACTAGTGGATGTTATATTAACAGAGGGATTACTCTGCAAATTAGGAACGCTGGTCGTACTCGTTGTGCTTAACTGGATGATATCTGTGTGATTGTCAGTCTCGGCTACAACAGCCGTTTCATTAGATCTCGGCCACACAAAAATGCGGCCCATTTGAAAATCCTGGCAATCACGTTTTAGTTTTTTAAATTTAATCTGTTTGAGCTTATTGCTGTATAGCGTGAGTAGCCTCAGCATATTATTCAGCCTGGATATACAAAAGTCACTCATGAACAACATGGTTATATTTTTATGCTCACCTTCCACCTTTGTGATCAGCTCGGCTTCGATGGGTGAGAAGTAATCAATGAGCAGCTGGATGTATTTGTTGCTAAGGTCTATATTCAGCTGCTGCCATCTCCGCAAAAGTTCCGGGTGATTATCTCCGTAGCTCGGCATGCATAGGACGCGCATGCCCCGTGGGATAACCTTGAAATGCAGGCACGCCTCCAAGTGCTTCCTCTGCCAAATAAGCCGGTGCAATTTGTAAAGATCATTTACCAGTGTTCTGAGTGCTCCGTAGAACTCCTGTAGGTTTTCCGTACTAGGAGCAACAACATGTGAGATATTACCTCTGATGTCAAAACTCAAGAGGGAATTGTCCTGTTGGTGAAATAGTCCATTCCAGTCCTCGGTACCGCTTGTACCTGCCGGATTGTAATCAAGTTCAATGTTGGGCATCTCCATCGTGTGTCGGTCAACCAGGCAAAAAATAAGTAGAAGAAATATTAGCACCAAACCAAGTACGACCATCCAAAGGTTCCTTACAAAACAAGATGCAAAGCAGGAAGAAATGACTAGTAGAACTGCAAGGAACCACCACGAATCACCATAAAATAAACAAGGAATTTATTGAAAAGAGAACAAGCGCTTTTACGCACTATCCCAGTGCGCTTCCTCAGGTTACATTACATAGAGCAAACTCCCATTCTTAAATATAAAAATATAAAAAACACCCGCCCAAATTAAGCAATTAAATCATTCAATTTAGGCAAACTAATCAACATTTAAAAGAGTAGATAAACCTTAAAGCCATCAATGTAGCTTCAAGAACTATGGAGAGGAATACTCCATTTTAAAAATATATTAAATCCACTTCAGCTCTAATCTATTTGCCTTTTTCGGATATATAAAGGAACATACATAAAAATATATGATGAGTGAACAATCTATACATAAGCAAATATATTTACAAAACAATACATATAAAAATCTGCTTATAAATATGTGATAACAATAATGTGATAAGCACAATACTTTCAGATAGGTCATTTAAAAACACACTTCATTAAATATGTGGCACCATGATAATTATACACTGGATCAACCTCAAAACAAAAATATTATATAGGCAAACAGGAAAGCAAGGAAAGAAAGGGAAAGGAGGGAAGGGGGGGAGGGGGAGGGAAAAAAAGAATAAGGGGAAAAGAGGGAACAGGAAGGGGGGGAGGAGGGGAGAGGAAAAGGGGGGGAAGGGGAGGGGAGAGGAAAGAAAAAAAATGAAATAAGCAAAGAAAAAGAAGAAAAAGAAAAAAGAAAATGGGATATAAACCTCTCTACCAGTTTGGGTACCTTCATTAGAGATGTTAAAAATGAAATAACTATACTAAAACAGCTTCATTTGCTACCCAAAAGGGCCGGTCTGATACTAAGAACAGAGTTCAAACCTGGTTCTATATGTGCCCTAAGGTTTAAAATCCATTTTAATTCACTCAATTCAAGAGCACCTACAATATCACCTTCTCTTCTATTATGATGCAACAACTACAGAACCCTAAAACTGAAAATATGTGATGAAAATTGTTGACAGTGTCTGGCTAATACGTTAGTAACATTTCCTTTTCTGATGTCATATACGTGATTATAAATGCGGTCCTTGAATCTACGTGTGGTCATGCCCACGTAGTAGGCTCCGCAAGGATCACAAGTAGCCAAATAAATGACATTGCTCGTGTCACATGTGGCATAAAATTTAGGCTCAAAAACAAAGCCTATATCCATGAGTTCAAATTTCTGAACAGTAGAGATATATCTACAAATGCAACATTTCCTACATGGAAAGGTACCTTGTCTATATCTCATTTTAACATCTATGGGTTCAATTTTCACTTTTTCCTTACACAGAAGTCTTTTGAGGTTCTGACAATTACTATACCTAAAACTTGGTCTGTTACCCACTATTTTGGATAGGTCCTTATCCATGCATAACATCTTCCAGTTATTATTAATAATATCTTTTATGTAATTTATATCATTCGTATATTTAATATCAAAGTGGATTCTCCCCTTGTTTCTCCCGAAGTAGCGACCAGAGTACCACTTCCTCTGTGGTGGTCTAGATATGCCTAGGGCATTATTCTTTTGGTTTGTGACCAAAGAAGATGGATATCCCCTATCAATAAAACATCTTTCCTGAAACTCCATATAATTACAAACATCTTCTGGCTTACTGCATAGTCTAGTTATCCTACACATTTGATTATTTACCACATTGGGAAAAATATGTCTAGGGTGCATACTGTCAAAATGGAGGATGCCATTCTTCCAGCAGGGCTTCCTAAACAATGAAGTTGTAATATTATTCAGGTCATCCTTGCTGATGGTAATGTCTAGGAAGTCCACTTTGTAAGCTGAATATTCATAGGTGAATTCTAAAAAGGTGGTAGTTGAACCCATAAAATCTACAAAATCATGTAGCGAATCAGAATCCCCATTCCAGAAAAGGAGAATGTCATCCACAAACCGTCTGTACAAGATGACATTATTTTTAAACCTTTCATCATCAAAGATAAACATTTTTTCCCACTGATATACTGCCAGGTTAGCATAAGCATTGGCACAGGGGGTGCCCATGGCTACCCCCATGTTAGCTTGTATATTCTATCCTGAAACAGAAAAATGTTATTATTCAGTGTTATGTCCAAGAGGGTACATACAGTCATCTGGTCATCATTCTCCAGATTGCTAAGTTCAACTAAACAGCTTCTAATAGCATCAATTCCAAATTCATTGGGGATACTAGTGAATAAGCTCTTTATATCTAATGTGACCATCAGTGTATCATGTTTTAAACTCTCAAGTAATGAGGTATCCTTCAGGTCCAGTAGCAAGCTAAAGGAGTCTTTTAGGGTGGTAGGTATAGAGCTGACCAAGGGGCCTAGTTTCAATTGCACAAACAGAGAAGCATTCTCCGTTACCCAAAGTTTCCCAGAAACTGTGGGTCGCAAAGGTGGTGGATGCATCCCCTTATGCATCTTTCTTCGGAAGCCCTTTAATAAGAGGGATCAGAGGAGCCTCAATTGTTAAAAAGTCATAAAGACACTTATCTATGCATCTAGTCATCAGCAAATCATATATCGTATCATGCACATCTCTGATAATGGGTCCTACTTCCGATTTGCTTATTTGGCAGTAAGCTATATCATCATGCAACATCTCATTCATTAGATCCTTATATAAAGTTGTATCCATTGCAACTACCCCCCCCCCCTTTATCAGCAGGTTTAAAAACAATACTGTCATCATTACATAATTGTCCAAGGCTACATTTTTGCGAAGCATTTAAGTTAATAAAAAGATGCTTATGCTTCCTTTCCTTATAATATTTATAAAAATCATATTCACATGCACGCCATTGAGATTCTTGACATTACTATAGAATGCTTTGTGGTTGTCTTTAGAATCAGTGGTGATTTTGTTTTCATAACTAGCTTTGGAGGATTTTATCAGGGATCACAGCTTCTTACTGAGGCTGACCAGGGAGCTCCTCCACTCGTGGGATTTTACTCTCTTTTGCAACAGTTTCTTCCTTCTGTTGTACAGTTTGTTTATGGCAGGGGACCACCAGATTGGCTTCCTTTTTTTGGAGGATAGCGTCTTGGTTCTGTTTGGGATAGCACGATCCATGCACTCATGTAAGTGCTTATAAAGTGCAATTGTGTAGGATTCAATAGGAGTAACTGTATTGTCCATCTGCATGGGTGTCATGAAGTTCACCAATTCTGTCTTAAGAAGCATGAAGTTGGCTTTGGAGAAATTTTTTACTATGATTTCCTTAATGGGAGATGGGGGCAGGATGTGGATATCTAGGGTAATTAGCTTATGGTCGGATCGGACCAATGAGGCATTCACTTCAGGTGTGGAACACCGGTCACTCATGTTGGTAATGACTAGATCTAGGATATTGTTGCCCGTGGTGGGGATGTGGATAAGTTGATCCAGGGCATTGGAGTTTATAAATTCCAGAAAGCGTTGAGCGAAGGAGTTGGTACATGAGTAGTCTTCCCAGTTAATGGTGGAGTCGTTGAAATCACCCATTATTAGGGTGTTTGGTTGAACCCTAATATTTTCCAGTACATCAAGAAAAGAGGAGTGGGAATCCTGGGGCATGGTGGGTGATCTGTAGCAAGCTACAATTTGGATTGCTGTTTTTTTCCCAGAGTTAGTTGCACTTGGATAACCTCGGCTGCATTATGCAGAGCAACTAGCCTGGGTGTGGATATCCTTAAAGAATATGGGCACACCTCTGCCGTTGGTGTTCCGGTCCAGGTTACATGGCCAAAAAGTGTGGTATGAGTTATAGCCTGGTAGTGCAGGGGTGCTCTCTGGAGCCTTGAACCAGGTCTCAGTCACTGCCCAGATATCGATGTTCTCTATTTTAAGGAGTGCCTTGAGTGAGTGCATTTTGAGCCTTAGACTTCTACCATTGAGTAGCATCACCCTCAGTTTTTGCTTGCCTGTTCCTGTTATGGTGGTGAATTTGTAATTTGAACCTTGCCTAAAAAAGGCACTATAGGGGCGGCAAGAACCTTAGCCAGTATCCGGAATCCTAGGGGTGACAGGTGCAGGCCATCACTGGCAAAGCATCGTGGTCTGTCGACCATGTCATCCCAGGCAGACAGATACTGGATCCCTTTAGAATGGCACCAGAAGCTTAGCCAATTGTTGAAGTCAATCATTTTGTCCTTGTACTGCGGCATCATTCTGGGTGATGGCAGAATGCTACTCAGGGCTAGGGTCATACCTGTCTGGGCTAGAAGATCGGAGAGTACTTTCATGTCTCTTTTCATGTAGTCTAGGGAGGTACGTCTCAGGTCGTTCACACCAACATGGACAATGACAGAGTCATATTTGTACTTGTTGTGGAGTGACCTGAGTGCGTGGGTTATGTAGCGGATCCTGGCACTCGACAGGCAGCTGACAGTAACCTTCTCCTTGTTTCGCCTGGTGAGTGGGACATCAGTGTGCCTGACTGTAGAGTCACCTATGACTAGTGTGTTGGGTTGGGTGTTGAGTTGTTTATTTATTTCATTGACAAGGGCTCTGACATTCTGGGAATTACTCTTCTTTTGTTTGGTCAAAATACTTTTCCTTTTACTGTAAAGCTTGTGGATATTATGGTTTCACCATGTGGATCTGTTTCTGAAGTCTGCCCTGCACGTTTTCATACAGGGGTGTTTCCATGCTGGTATAGTGTGGTGGTGATGTATGTTTCTGAGAGTTCTGTGGAGTTAACTGGGTTTGGTTGGGATTTAAAGCTTGCCATTGTATCACATAGGAGAAGGTAGTTTGTTTTAAAGAAATTTCTAAAGGTACCTTGGGTGGAAGGGATCTTTGCTTTCAGTTTTATTTTGAAGGAGACTGCTTTATGGTCAGACCAACCAGGTGATGACGATACACAAGGCATGTTGTAAAATGTCCCCATATTAGTAAGGACAAGATCCAACACTTTTTTCCTCTCTATAGTTGGATAGTTTACATGACCTGGAACAATGGTACGGGGTTTAGTACTGAATGATTCTACTTCCTGTTGCTAGGCATTTTGGTTTTCTTTTATCATAGAGGGAGTACTATAACTAGCTAATATATGGTACAGGACCTTTCTGATGGCTATTTGGACATAAAGAAGCTCTAGTGTATCATGCTGCTTTATCAGCCTTGATGTGTCTTTTCTGAATGTCGATTGAAACACCTCCACACCTTCACCTTTTTCCCCCTCCTAACCATATGGAAGACCCTCCTAATATTATGGAAGGTGTTACAGCCCTTCACAGCACACTACACAGATGTCAATGTCCTACAGGGTGGGAAGGGTTTATAGTGAGTAACGGTTCTTGTTTAGGCCCCCAGCATTCATTGTTGCATTCCATTTGTTAACATTACAGTTGTTGCTTGGGCCTGGTCAGGTATATACCAAAAAGGCTTTGCATTCAATGATAGGTCTGATGAGGAATAAATACAATGGAATGATGACTTCATTGGATCTAGATGCCATATCCTTACTTATAGGTTTGGCAACATGGAATGATTTATTTACTACAATAGACACGTGATGGTCAATGGCCAGGTTACTGTCTATATGCATCCCCAAATCACTGACTTCTAGATCCACTCTTAGGGGTATGTTATCAAAGAGGTTGTTTCCTGGAGTTGAATTTGTCAGCCAATTGACTTGCTATATCTTCCTGATCAATGTGTAGGTGACGTCATTGTACAATTAGTTCTACACACTGTTTTGTACTGCCATTAAGGTTGTAGACTTAAATTAAGAAATTCTTATAGTTTGGGGAGCTTGACATTTTGCCAGGTTATCACTTAATAGTAGGAAGTTTGCCTAAGAATAGTTTATAAATGTTCAGGGGTTAACTGGGGTCCTGGCTTTTATTTTTGTTTCAAAGAAGACAGCTTTATCGTCCAACCTCATCAGAGAGGAAATTACAGTAGGGGGCTGCAGTGCTCTCATGTGTTATTGAGGACAAGATACAGTATGTTCGTACCCCTAGAGTGAGTATGACCTTTCTGATCCAATGATTTTGTGTTTACAAAGTCTAGGAATTTTTGGGCCTGCAAGTTTGGGGTTGTGTGTGTGATTCCTAGTTTATAGTTGGGTAGTTAAAGTTGTCCATGAATATGACATTGGGTTAAATGCTAGGTTTACATGTTTGTTATGGGTTTCTGAAGTCATAGAGCAGGACCTATAGCTTGCGAGAATATGGTGTGATACTTTGTCTTCGGTAATTTAGACGGAGAAGATCAAGCACTTCATCCTGTTTGATGACCGTTAAGGTGTTTTCTTTTTATAAATTTAGACAACTTCAACTTTAGTCCCTGTCTTATGTGCTTTCTTTAATGTGTACCTCACCTAGAAAACTTAGCTCCTGCAGAAAATGTCTGATGTAGCCACCTCCATCTTAGATCATTGAAACCAGCCTCTTCAAGTCCTCATTAAAATCATATTTCAGGTACACCTGAACTGTCACTATACCTCTCTCTACATAAATCTCTAACAGCCTCCACTCTATCTAAATTTTGTTTTCCCTGTGTGAAAAAAGAGCTAGCTAGATAGATAGATAGATAGATAGATAGATAGATAGATAGATAGATAGATAGATAGATAGATAGATAGATGGATGGATGGATGGATGGATGGATAGATAGATAGATAGATAGATAGATAGATAGATAGATAGATAGATAGATAGATAGATAGATAGATAGATAGATAGATAGTATTTGTTTCCTAAAGCTGATATTCTCCAGTGCAATGTGATATGGTCTTCTGATTGTTTCCAGAATGTGAAATGTCCTACTGCCATTTGCATTAAGCATATATTTTTACGTGCTGATTCACATTTCCTATACCTGCTGCTACCATGATACCACTTACTATTGTGAAATATTCCATTAAGTTTGTTACCTTTTAAACAAGCATTATACTATGTTCTATCATGCTTATGTCATATACATGTATATGTCTTGTACTGTGTACTCTATATTTTTATGTATATTTGTGCCACTATATACTAATTGTTAAATTCTCTATAGGCCTCTGCAGGAAAGGGGTTTCTAACCAAGTCAGATTTTGCTGGTAAACAAATGCAAAAATAAATAAATAAATAAATTAAATAAGCTGATAATAAATAGAGTCACAGACAGATATGAGACTGATGTGGTAGGGATCAATGCCAAGGAAGTCCAGCTCAGTTCACTTCATGCACATTTAAGCAAGCTGTGAAGCATTGTGTAGCTGCCATTCGAAGGTGTCTACAGAGGGTCAGCACAGCAAAGTATCAACCTAGCTCATCATTGAAATTGGGAGGAAAGGAGGAGAGAGGTAGGTAGAGAAAAGGGCAGAATAGCAAACAGAGGAAAAACGTGAAGTTATCCAGTATAGTTGACAGGTGGGATAAGGAAGGACAGTCATGTTTTGTGGGGTACAGAGCCTCATTTTCAGTATATGGTATGGTGAGGTAGATAGAGAGGAATGGTTAGAGAAGGAATAGAGGAAAGGAGAAGGCAGCAGGGCCAGAAAGACAAACATAAAATGGAAGTACAAATAGATAAGGGAGGTGAGGATGGACACAGACTGACAGAGGGTAGACAACTGCCTGGAAAATAAACAAGGCATGGGGAATGCTAAAAATGGAATAAAATACCTAGAAAGGAATAGTGAAGTGGTCATGCCCAGATGCCGTGCCAGCTCTTTGAGCAAAGCTCACCAATCAATCAGCTCCATGACCAGTGCCAGTGACATGGGTTGTCTGTGCCTCTGCAGCTGAACAAATCATGACAGGAGGTGCTCCACAGTGCTGAGATGTAAATATAGCTATTGGTACATCTCAGAAGATACCAACCTGCTGAACCAGTGTGGGGAGAATCTAGGGGAGTCATAAGAACCGCTGTCAGAAGAGAAGCACCCCCCCCCGTAAGTGGCTACAGAGATGAACAACAGTTCCTTCAGATTACCATCAGCAGATTGATCTCTATCCCTCTACTGAGAGGCAGACCTGGTGACCACTGCTGTCCCAGCACTACAGGCATCAGCTGTCTCATGCTAACATGACTGTCACTACTTCACAAGCTGCGCTAGGGAGGGACCAGACAAAAGATGAGGAAAAGAGAACACATCAATACGGGTCCTTATCAGTTCAGCGAAAAATCAGTTCAGTAAACAGCATTTTCAGTGCACTTACATCAAACTGTTCATACTGAATTTGCAGTACAGTGAGGATCAGGAAATTTGCCCTTTCCCCACTGTCCTGTGATCTCAGAGTTGGTATATATAATTAGCAGGAGATGGGGAGGTGCAGCCTCCCCACATGAGCGGAATTCAATGAATGGCATTTCTGAGGAAATATCGTTCATTGAAGTGTCACTTTGATGAAGTGATATAGTAAGCACATTTACTGAACACATACAATAACAGTTACACCATCCAAGGCACAGGCATCACATATTAATACAGCTACATCAGAAAACAGCAAACAGGAGGACAATTGGATTGGCAGTGGAGATATAATACCCTCAAAGGATGGACAGCTCAACCTTTCTGCAGAGGATTTAAAAATTCATCTGGAGCTAAAGACACTTGAGTTGGAGGACAGGCATTTGGAGACAGAAGCTGAGGAAAAGGAGAGGCAGAGAAAGCATGAGAGAGAAATGCTGACTCTTCGCCAGAGTCATGGAGGTAATGGGGAAGGGAGTAACTGGACCCCAGAAGCACAACAGGTCAGTAAATTTCTTCCGCAGTTTGAAGAGGGGGATAATTTTGATAGTTTCATTTATATGTTTGAGAGAGTATGCAAACAGTATAGTGTTGACCAAAGGCTCTGGGTATGGTTCCTGACCCCCTTACTCCATGGTAAAGCTGTAACTGTATTGTCTAAAATGTCTGACATTGCATGTTTTGATTATACTGCTGTAAACAATTGTCTATTACAGCTTTTTAAGTTAACACCTGAAACGTATAGGAAACAGTTTCGTGAGCATAGACACAAGGCAGATGAAAGCGTGTGTGAATATGTTGCTGAACTGAGCACTTATTTCCATAGGTGGGTGGGTGGATGTCGGGTCACCACTTTTGAAGAGCTGGCAGACCTTTTGGTGAGGGAACAAGCCCTTAGCACTTTGCCTGAGGACATGCGGATCTGGTTAGCTGATAGACGATGTGCTACATCAGATGAATTGGAGAAGAAGGGAGACTTATACCTGGCAAGCAGGGCATCCCTGCACAGGAAGGTGGCCCCCAGTACTGCTCATGGGTCTAAAGGAACCCATGGTGGGCAGCACAGACTTCACCAACAGAATCTGCCAGTAGCAGGGGAAGCCACTAGGTACACATCCAGGAGCTAGGGTTAAATGTTTTGAATGCAACCAATGGGGCCATGTGGCATACAGGTGCCCATAGAGGCAAGGTGGGGAACAAGAGGTGAGGGAACCAGTAAGTAGGTTGTCTTGGGACAACAAGTGTACCAAACTACCACCAGATGTTATATCCTATTGCAGTGAATGGCAAAGAGGCCATTGCCAAGAGAGATGCAGCCTCTACTATATAACCATCATAAAGCCTGCAATGGTTACAGAGGAGCACTACTTGCCTGGGTGGTCTACTCCAGTCAGGGCTTTAGGAGGGATCCCATTCCAAATACCTTTGGCTAAGGTTCACCTTGACTGGGAGGGTGGAAAAGGAAGCCAGCAAGTAGGTGGGTTTGAGGATATACATGCAAATGTCCTGATAGGGAATGATTTTAATAGTGCAGTACCCTGTGCTTGTGCAGCTACATGCAGTCAGGCTTGGAGACAAGCAGGTAAGTTTGATAGCTTGGGGAGACCCAGACAGACTGCATACTTGCAGCCAGGACTGGTGAGGTGGTTACCTCAGGGAGATACCCTGTAGCAGTGAGACTGAAGGTGAGCCACAGCTGCTTGGTGGTACTGATGGTCCCTTTGACAGAGTGACTGCAAGGTTAGAGGTGAGTAGTAGTACCCAGGCTGACAGTGAAGCACCACTGTCAGAGGATGCCAGACTTCCTGTGGAAGGGGAGCTGGAAGAGTTACAAGGAGAGAGTTGAGACAGGCTCAGGTAGTGTGGATCCCAGCATTTGTGCAGGTATTCCAGAAGCTTAAATAAGCTTTGGGAGGACCCCCTGTGTTAGCCAGTCCAGATTACAGCAAAGAATTTGTTGTGCAGGTGGATGCTTCGAACCATGGAGTGAGGTCTGTAGTTAGCCAGATTTCTTCAGAGGGAGAAGAGCACCCAGTGGTTTATCTCAGTCATAGGCTCAAACCCATGGAGGAATGATATGCAGCTGTAGAAAATGAATGTCTAGCCATAGTGTGGGCACTGCAGAAACTTCAGCCTTATCTGTATGGAAGGAAATTCACTGTTATGACAGATCACAACCCCCTAACATGGTTAAACAGAGCCAGCCAGCAAAATGCCAAGTTGCTAAGATGGAGCCTGGGGTTGCAAGCATATGATATGTGCAGCACCATAGTGGGGTTACCAATGGCAATGCAGATGGGCTCTCAAGACAGGGAATGGGGTAAGGTACGCTCAGATAGACCTAACCCTCTGAAGCAGCATTTCTCAAGGGTCACTTGAAAAACTAGCTTGAGTTCTCAGGGGGGTGGGGATGTGAAGGCTGCCAGCCTAGCCAGATAGAATTTTATAGATAATTCTATCATTTGTAAATATTAATGTAAGGCATAGGCTTGTTGTCTTAAATGGAAAAAAAATGCTGTTACAAAAATGGAACAACAGTGCTTTCTGCTGACCCAAGTAAAGCATGTAGTGACCCTTTGATCTAACATTGGCTCCAGCCTGTTTAGGTGAATACATTCTTTCTATTGTTTTAACCAAGAGTTAAATTGCTAGATTTAAACATGCAAATGTATTTTTATTGCTCCGCTTCCTGACCAGTTGCAAGATAACAAAAGGAGATGTTAAGAATGTAAATGCAGTTTCTGTTAGCCTGGGAACCCAGGGAAGTGTGAAGAATGATGTAATGTGAATCAGAACTGCAATTTCAATTTAAACAGAGAGAACCAGAGATTATTAAGCATTTTTGTCTTGACCATCCAACTCATCAGCACTCTGCCTGTTTTCTTATGTAAGTTATCTTAAACTTGTGTTTTCTTTTAGAAATAGCTAGGAACTAGAAAGATTAGACTAAGTGTTTTTCTGTAATGTCAGAACTGTACTACTGAATTATTTTAAGTATTCTCTGTGATCTCTGAACTCTTGACTAGCACTGTGTAGTAAGAAGTATTGTCTTGTGTTTTTATTATTATTAAATATTTTAAAACTTTTCAACTGTGGCTGTTTTGTGTAGAGATAAGTTAAGCCCACATTGCATATTTATAGTGATTACTGTACCAAATCACTCTAATAAGCCTTGACTGTTTAGTTATACTACCAATTGGCTAATAATATTGCACAGTAATAATTGGACACCCTTTTAAGGGCCTTTGAGTAGCTGATAAATATTAGCTGGGTGGTGGCAGGTGGTACTACTGTATATTCTGGGTAATTTGGGCACAGCTGGAGAATGTGTGCCAGCCTTCCCCAGAAGTGTCTGTGTGGCTGCATAAACTCTTATTTCAAAGTGTGTGTGTGTGTCAGCTACTTGGGCAGGGACATGAAGCACTGGTTGGACAGAGGGGGTGCTGGAGATTTTAGCTTGCCGAGCTGGCTGAGATCTGGACCCTATAGTTGTGCCAGTGGGGAGTCTTATTGGGGACCTGGAGAGCAAGGGAGCAACCGGCCCTGGACTGATTGTGATCTCTGTGTGCTCTTAAGGTAAATTGTGCACAGAGATCACAGTCAGTCCGGAGCTGTGATCTCTGTGTGCTCTTAAAGGAAATTGCACTTTACTGTGTGTATTTGTTATAATTTCTTTGTATATGAGATGTCCTCTTTGGTGTTAGTGGTGAGGATTGAGGCTGCTTGATTGCTGGGCCAGGGCATGAGCATCACATGCTCATTCTCCAATCAGGGTGCCAAAGTATGGGTCACTCATTCGCTTATAATTTTGAATCTGTTGTAGGCTCATATATGTTCAAATATACACATATGCGTACTTATGTATTATCGCAACCATGAATTCTTGGCAGCAGTTCAACTGTGTTATCAGAACCACACATTCTCGCCAGCACTGTAACTGTGTAAATAAAAAAAAAAAGTCTTCTGCCTTATGTTTACAACTAAAATATTGTTGGACTGTGGCTTATGTAATATCACAATCATACATTCTCACCAGCACATAATTTATTCAGAATGGAGTCATTGTTTTTTGGCAGGGGATTTCATGCAAGTAAGTAGGTTTGTCTGAGAATGGATATCATAACCATATGTTCTCGCAACCACATTATTTAATTTACTGAGACTGGAGTCATTACTAATCCCAAGACTAAGGAATGAAATGCTAGAAGTGTGAGTACGCTGTGAAATTATGATGAAGCTTAGAAAGTAATGGAACTTTATTCTCTCAGGTAATGGATTAAAGTGTAAGGAATAAATTTCATTGTTTTTCACGAAAAAAGGGATACTTCTCCTGTCCATGGTTGTGTAGCAGTTAAAACATTTTTTTAACTCTTAAAGTAGCAGTCTACTTTGTCTTATAAAAAGAAGTTAATGTAAAATATATTCTGAACTTCAGTAATGTCCATGCAAAACTCTACCGTTATACAATATTTAGGGTAGAAAGACACAAAGGCAGTACAGAACCTTATATAACAAAGTCCAACTGTGGACCAAAGGTTTTGCTAGGTATTAGGGTTGGAGAGATTTTGTTTTAATGAGTGCTATGTGGGTTCTTGTTTTTATGAGTATTCCACTGTGAAGATAACATAAATAATGTGCTGGCGAGAATGTGTGGTTGCGATAATACGCAAGTACCCACATATGTATACACAGATACTGTGTGTAGGTATATATGTATACATTTTAATGCACTGTAATTAAACTATGGATTGAATAGTATAGGTGCCTCCTGATTGAAGAATTCTAATTAAACTAGTATTAATAACTTGTAAGGTGAAGAGATTGTAATGTACTCATTGTACATACATTAATTTTTATGGCCATAGAAATACATTGATTTTGAGTGACTACCATATGGCAGTGGAACTTTATCTCTGGGATTAGTTGACGGTGGGATTTTATTTTATTTTTTATTTATGAATGCATTCAGTTACGGAAATGCATTTAGGTCTCTATTGTAGGGATTCATGAGACTCCCTATTGAAATGTCGACACTTGAACTGCCATGTACCAACAAGCCAACAAAAAAGCCCAAAAACACAGAAGTGCAAATTTCAAAAATAATTCTACTCCCTAATGCTTCTTTTTGCAGGGGGACAAGCCATCTACATGCCCAGACTTATACATACCAACTCCAAGATCACCATACCTCAGAAAACAGATTTTTTTGAGAAATGGCATCTTGGATTTAGTATGTGTGAGTTCAATCCTTTGGCTATTCAGTCTCCATATTTCAGGACTTAATCTAGCAGGTCCTGACATTTCAAATGATTACTGATTCATGAAGTACTGTAGAGATATCAAGAATTAAGATTTTGGTGGCAACTGTTAGTGAATCAGATCTTTATTCTTATCTCTTTAGTCTGCAAGTACAGCCAACAGTCTGTCAGTTCTTTTCTGCTTTAAAAGATCACAGTATCCTGAATTCAGTCTCTTCACTCTCCAAATGGTCTGTGTTCCCAGTTTGCCTCTCCAGTGACTCTGAGCTCCATATTTCCAGCATAATTTAACAGAAATTCCAGCAGTTAATGGTGTTGCTCAGCTAAGTGATGGATCCTGTCCGTGTATAGTTTCTCACCCACCAGCATGTCAGCAACTAGTCTGTAAAACTATCTTTAAATAACATGACAGTATGTGGTCTCCCCCTCTCTTCCAACTGTAATTAGTTCAATGCACCATTAACTTGGAATTCCTGGAATTCTCCGACCCGTGTCCATATAGTGAACAGTGTTTCATGTCAGGGATGAGTTGTACTATAGTTCACTCCTGAAGTGCCAGAGTAATCCAATCCTGGATGCACAGAGTTAACAAATAGAACTAATGCAAAACATGTTCCAGCATTTATGAAATTATGTACTGTTAAAATAAGCACTTTTTTAATCTGCATAAATCCTCAGTCCGTGGGCTGCTTCTTTTCAGGATTAACCTGAGAACACTGCCTGTTCAAGCAACTTGCACAGAGTCTCGGACTAGATAAACATACAGAGGGATTCAAAATCTACGAGTATAGGAAGGAGCTCATTAGTGTCTGTGCTAAATTACCATGACAAAGCTCGACACAAGATGAGAAAATCTACTGGTGTGCTAAATTACTATGACAAAGCTTGACACAAGATGAGAACATCTCCTGGTGTGCTAAATTACCATGACAAGCTTGACACAAGATGAGATCATCTCCTGAGAAGTTTTATACAATAAAAGCACAGTTTAACAGAGCCACCAGGACTCCTGGTTTACAAATAGTCTCAAATAACATTCTTAAATTGCAGAGATAGACACTTATTGTTCCTGTGCATAAATGGCAACCTACATATGACTCGACTAATTTCACATTTCTGAACCTGGCATATATTTTGTGAAAAGTAAAGAATAATCACATCACTGACAAGCAAACAACAGTAGAATTGGTTTTATTAGGTTAAGACCAATATGGGTTTATTAGAGGTGGATTCTGCTTTTGGTGGCTTTCTTCACAGCAATACCAGTAACCACGGATCGAGGTCTAACAGCTCACTCTGTGTGCCTAGACCTAGCAAAGGCTTTTGACATGATATGACTTTCTGACATTCAGGGCAGTTTAGAAAAATTCAGAACAAAGAAAAAATAATTAAATGGACTAGAAAATGTCTCTGTTTTAGAAACAGCTATTTAAACTATATGCGACTGTTTCCAAGGAATAAAAAAATACTAGAGGGCTTTTCTGATATTCAGCCATAGGATTCAACATTATTTGATAATTTTAGTGTAAAAATTATTTCAAAACTCACATCTTGGCAACACGTGATGCTTCTAGCTGTGAAACAGAACGTGTGATAATGGCAAATATTTCAAACACATTATCCAACTAATTTAAGGAGGCAGTATTGATACAGCAATATTTTGATTATCTGGCAAACTTGAACAGGTGGTGCTCCAACAAAAGTCTGAATTTTGATGAAAATAAATGTGTAACAGTACATGATGTCAAGTCAGTAAAACAGAGCATACACTATCAAAAGTGAAAGGTTGACAACTGCAGAAAAAATTAGAAATATTGGTCGCCCTAAAGAAACATATCTGAACTTTCATCCTAGCATCACTGCATACAGTGAAAAAATAATGGGGGACAATATATTTATGCTTAAGAGACCTCTAAGACAGGGCTGTTCTGTACTAATGAAGTCATATTAAGTAATAATCTCTGTAATTAAATCATTTGACTACAAAATCTTTAAACTGAAATGGTTCTGTTTGAAGTGCGGAGTTATCAGTTTTATGAAAATGAACTGTGGTATTACAGAAAAGCACAGTTCACAGGGGTATTGGACTTTCCCCAGTTGTGCAGTCATGGAGCTAAGAAAGGTGAGGGTGGAGGTGCTGGAAGGATTACCTTCATCATATGCCATTGCCACCAAAACAAAATCTAGATCATTTGTCTTTGTTCGACATTTTTGTAATGACAAAAGTTTGATCCTTTTGTTTGTTTTATTTTGTGGATTTTGATATCTGTGATGTAGCAAAGTATATGCTTTTAGCTGTAGTTTCTTTCCTTTTCCAGTTTAATTTTTTGTTTGCCATTAATTTTTTGGCATAAATTCTCTCAAATGAATTATGACAAATCTTAATCACCTTGTATAGACCTTTATTGAGATCGATCATAGTGTATAATACAGTCATCTGATTTTATTGAACTATTGAAGAATTGCAGCTATAGATCTCTCAGGTTAAAAAAACAGAAGTAAATGAATTTGAAAATAATGACTGATTAAAATCTCTGTCATTGCTTTCAATATCATATAACATTTCCAGTTACCTGCAAAAATGTTAAGGACTTGGAAACAGCTATTTTAGTTGAGTTTAGCTTTTACTATACTAGTTGACCATTTTCCCTTGATAGCATCCAATCAGCAAAAATAAAATCAGTTAATCCTCCTTAAAAATTAAACATCAATACCAAAAAGGAGCATATTTGGAGCATGAAATAAACTCCACCAGCACAAAAAATGAGCAGTTGTTATATCTTAAAAATTAATTAGACACTTACAGAAGAAATTAGAAATGCAAATAGGAAGGAATGGCTTTCATATTTCTCAATAAACAATTATCTTAATCATATCTCATTTCACCACATAATTAATTGATAGCTGAGTAAGCCTTGGTTATGCCTCATCTGGATGATTTTATTGCCCTTTATTAGATGCTTTCAGCCATGGATCTTGACAGATTTTCCTACAAGTGCAGAATCTGACTGAAAAACTCTATACATGGGCCCAAGGTGTAGCCATATAACCTCTATCATTTCTTTAATGCACTGATTAAATGCTAAGTATTGAATTATCTTCAAAGGACTCAAAGCCCTAAATGACCAGTGTCCCACTTATATAATGCTTTGCTGTCCCTCATGATTTATCTGCTCAGCAGCATTGGGACTGCAATCTAGTCCCCAGGTTTGAGATCGAGCCCTCTGTAATCAGATATTTTCCTTCTTTATTTCTGTGTGTTCATGTTTCTGTCTCTTTGTGTGAGTGAAAGCCTGCATGAAAGCAAAAGAGACTGTGTGTGTGTGTGTGTGTGTGTGTGTGTGTGTGTGTGTGTGTGTGTGTGTGTGTGTGTGTGTGTGTGTGTGTGTGTGTGTTTAGAAATTACAGCATAACTAGTACCCTAATCTACACAGACATGGTAGTTGGGGATCTTGCACTGACAATTCCTTTACCTTTAACCTCCATGTCGCAACAGCAGCTGTGAAATTACTTTAGTATGCCACAACTAATTTCCAAAGATATCTCCTGCAGATCTGAACATGTTATTGTCCCTCTGTACTCTGCTCTAATTAGACCAGTTTTTGAGTATAATGCTCCTTTAGACCACATATTGAGTACAATGCTCCCTTCTACATTTACCTAGCCAGCCATGTTACACATCTAGAAAACACTCAAAGGTTCCCCTTAAAAAAAAAAAAAAGGGTATTGGCCTAAAATCTATAGCTACAAAAACAGCCAAGACAAACGAGAAACTTTATCCAATACTCTGTCTCTTATAGTCTCCAGCATGGATATCTATTCCTGTTATCAAGGACTCCACCCTAATAGAATGTTTTCATGTTCACAGTAGGAATAGATACAAAAACACCTTAGCCAATAATATGAACCTTCTCAAATATAGAAATAAAACATGTTTGAGGGATAGGATGGAGGAACAAATTGCCTCTCCATGTTAAACTGGGTGATACCCTTGCCTTCTTCAAGACTAATCTTGACAACTGGATAGGTACCCATAAGTTCATCCCCAGCTAGAGATGTTTTCCCTCCTTGAGGTCTTGGGGGGTACACACTGAGAGTGATATTTGGCTAGGTTCACATTGTCTTCATATTGTTTTGTTTTGTAGTTCCTGTTGTCCTGTGATCCCATGATCTAGGGTTTAATTCATTATATTCTGTTTTGTTGAGCTACATAATAGCTAGTAGGTAACTCATTATACTCTATGTTCTGCATCTAACCATCCCATCCACTATAAATTTGTAGTGCATTATTCCATAACTACTACAATTAAAGAACACCTCCTATCCTTTAGCATTTAACTCAAACTCATTTCTATTTCTTTTTGATTTTTTTATACCTTGAATGGTTCCCAGTTGAGTGGCATTTTAGCAATCACATCTACTACCCTATTGCCCTACTCTGTTTCACTTAACCAGGACCAATACTTCCATGCTCAAGGCTCTGAGTGTCTAGGCAATGAAGAAGCAGTAGTAGAAAATGAATGCATTGATCAACAAGGAGACGAGGAGGTCAAAAAATGTAGAACACAACTGGTAAAAGAGAGAGCAGGCAACATTTCTTTCTCATACAGAAGGATCTTCTTTCTGCTACTGGACTGTGGTCATGGTATCAAACAGAAGGCGTGCTGAAGAAAAGGTGCTCTTATTCCAATTATATTTTACACTTGTTTGACAAGAATAGGTGCAGATAAGTGACTGAATAGTGCCTGCTAATGTACAAGCAATGCAAACATGACTACGTAACATATGTGATAATTACCAGATGTATTTTTATTTAGATCCCACAGTCATTGTGCAGTGAAAGCTGCTCTGCAGGATACAGGAAGGCACCTCAGCCAGGCCAGCCAATCTGCTGCTTCAACTGTATCATGTGCTCCCAAGGAGAAATGTCCAACCAAACTGGTGAGCAGAGAAACATTACTTTAAATCCTATTAATTATACCAGACTCAGTATTATGGTGATTTGCATAAACCTTATACATTTAATGGCACTTTGCAGTGCGTTGCAGTACAAAACTGAACCTAGGAAGACAAAACATAATTTTATTTGCTGTGAAATCCCATGCATGGGAATGTATTAGAAATGTGACACACCCAGGGAAACATAATTCATATGTGATTTCAAAGTACGTAAGATAACACAGAATCAACATTAGCAATTCTGAATTCAAGGGCAGTGGAAGTAGGACTATGGTCCAGAATAAACAAAGCATTTAGAAGCTCTGTGCAACAGTCTGTAAACCTTAGCCAACAGGCTGTTGGCTATTTCCTTCATTATAGATAGATATTTGAGGTTTTGCTGGCTGGATGGGAGTGTGCATAGGTTATTACTGAAGATTTGCATTGTGATGTGGGTGTGCATATCTGTTTTTGGTTATATTTAGAGCATACTGTATTTGAAGTCTTCTTGGATGCCTATATCTCACATTCAGTGATACTGAGACAGATTCATATTGCATATCTGTTTTAGATTATACATTCAAGACAATGGCTAGAATTGAGAAACACATGATCCACTGCCAAATTTGTCCCCCATTTGCATGCCCCACCCCCAGCTGACCATCAGCTGCCTGGCTGCAGCATTTTTTTCTTAAGTGTCCTAGTACTAACCCCAATGACCAAGACCACACTAATGTTGGGTTAGGCAGAAAAAGTGGAGCGTAGCAGCATGCAGCATCACCTACTTTGGTCCTGCATGCCACAGGAGTTTTGGTACTGGGACAGCCTCGCAGTGCATATTTATTTATTTATTTATTTACTTCAGTTTGATTACCAGGGAGGTCCACTGGGCTTGGGAGCCCATTTTCAGTGGAGGCCCGGGGAGAAAAGCTCCACAAAAACAACAGTATTTATTACAAAAAAGAGTTCAGACAAAAAGTACAATAGCATTAACAGGTAGCTACAAATAGTCCACAAAACTGAAATCAGAAGGCTAAAAATAGCATAAGTATTAACAGTTTCAGATAAAATTCAGCAGGAAAAAAAGAACAAAAATTTATGAGATATTATAAAAGAGAAAATGTACTGTTTAGTAGCTTATGCAAATTAGTATTTTAGAAGAGGTGAGGGGGAAAGGAGGTTAGCCTAGGGTGGCTTAGTAGCTTCTGCATATAGTGCAAAAAGTATTAGTATCTTATACAGCTAGTATTTTTGGAGAGGCTAGAAAAAGGTTAGTTAAGTATAGAGATTAGCCAGGAGAGAAGGAGGAGGATAGTTTGAAAGGTGTAGGTTGAAGAGTGCAGTTACATATTCTATTTAGATAAAGGTGGGAATGAAGTTGGGTTTTGAAGTATTCTAGGTTGTTGCAGGTTTTTAGAGAGGAGGGTAGGGCATTCCATTTTTTAGCTAGGGTAAAGGATAAGAGCAGTTGGCCAGCTGGGCGCTTGGGTTTTTGTACTGTGGTCAGGTTTTGGTGAGAAGATCTAAGGGATCTAAGGGGGTTATAGGGTAGAAGAATATTGGAAAGAGCAGGACAGTTAGTTGGGTGGAACACTAATTTATGGGCTGTGGTGAGTTGGAGAAAGGTAAGATGATTGGGGAGTTCAAGCCAGTTTAGAGAGTGAAGGTAGGAGCAGTGATGAGTGGAGGATTTGGCATTGGTTGCAAATTTGAATATTTTGTTATAGCATTGTTCCAATTTGGAGGTGAGAGTAGATGATAGATTAATGAGCAGAGGGGTGCCATATAGTAGAGAGGGAAGGAGGTAAGTAGAGGCAAGGGTTAGTCTAGTGGAAGGAGACAGAAAGTGGTTGTTTCTGTACAATAAGCCAAGTTTTATGTGTGTTTTTTTGATGTTTAGCTGGATGTGAGTATTGAATTTCAGCTGGTCATCAATTGTAACACCAAGAAGTTTGGTGGAGGTTACTGTCTCAGTAGTGGAGTTGGTAAGGCTGGTAATATGGAAAGAATTTTTATCAAGAGATGAGGATTTGGAGGGGGGAAGAGGAGGATCTTAGTTTTGTTGGCATTAAGGGAGAGGTGATTTTGGAACATCCAATTTTCAGTGGTTGAAAAGGCTGTTTGGGTTAGAGCTTGGAGCTCAGTTTGGTTAGGGGCGTGGCAGATCACAGTGGAATCATCAGCATATTGCACAATTGTAGTGTTGGGGATGGCTTTATGGAAGTCGTTAATGAAGATATTGAATAATAATGGGCCAAGAATGGAACCTTGTGGTACTCCGGTAGGAGTAGGAAGGAAGGTTGATGTTGCTTGGCCCATTTCACAGCCTGGGACCTGTTTGAAAGATAGCTAGTGAACCAGGAAAGATCTTTCTGGCTAAGGTTGAGGTTAGAGAGATGGTTTAGAAGGAGGGAGTGGGAGATGGTGTCAAAGGCTTTGGTTAGATCTAGTAGAACAGATGATACTAAGTTACCGGAGTCCCAGGCAGAGTTCACAGAATGAAGGAAGGAGAGAAGGGTGGTGTTAGTACTGTGTCCTGGGCGGAAGCCATGTTGGGTAGGAGAGATTAGTTGGTGTTCAGTAAGGAAAGGCAAGAGCTGCAGGTGGATACATTTTTCTAGAATTTTCGATATAGGGGAGAAGATGGCAATGGGATGGAAATTAGAGACATTACAATTCTTGCCACCTCTGTGAAGTGGAAGAATGAAAGCAGAATGCCAGAGTTTGGGTACATAGGATTTGTGTAGAGACCTGTTTATTAGGATGCTGATCGGTACAGCAATAGAATCAGAAGCTATCTTTAGGAAGGAGAATGGGATGCTATCAGGGGCATTGGAGCAAGGCGTGAGTTTATGGAGTAGTTTCTTTATTAGGTCAGTGGGTACAGGTTTGAGTTCAAAAGTGGGGGGGTGGAAAGGGAAGGGAAGATTGATATGAGGGGGGAGGGTTGTTGTTGGAGAAAGTTTTGATTAGATTGGCGATGGAAGAGATGAAGAAGGAATTGAATAGTGAGGCAATTTCAGGGTCAGATTTGCTGGAGTCTGGACATGGGTTGTTTTTTGTACCAGGTCTGAGGAGGGAGTTAATGGAGTTCCAAAATTGTTTGGGATTTCTTGTGTGGTTTTCTTGTAGTTTGATGTAGTAGGACTTTTTATCTGTAGTGACTAGTTTTTTGGCCAGGTATCTTAATTGCTTAAACTGAAGGAAGATTTCAGGCTGTTTGTTTTTAAGGTAAGCTTTTCAGGATTTGTCCCTTTGCTGCATAATCTTTTTTGTCTCTTTGGTGAGCCAAAGGGTTGTTTTAGTTTTGATTCTTTTTCTTCTTATTGGGGCTTGGGAGTTAAGGATAGTTAAGAATGTAGAATTGAAATAGTCAATGGCTTCATCTAGAGGCAGTGTTTTTAGGGGGTTCCAGTTAGTTAGCTTAAGGGAGTTAGAGAAGTAATTTTGATCAAAGTTAGGTTACGTGTTTGAATAAAGTGGTTAGAGTGAGGAGAGGTGGGGTGGCTCAAATGGAGAAGGCAGGGAGGTGGTCTCCTAAAGGGTCATATCTGTTTTACTTTATGCCCAGTTAGGACTAGGCAGAGCTAGTAACATTATGCACATCACCACATGTGGTATTTATCTATGGTTCTCTTAAATGCTGAAATTTTACTATCAATCTGCCCTTTGATACCCACCAGAGATGGGCCTTCATCACAGGAAGAAACTCCTCTTTCTGAAGTGGGTGAGCTGGAAAAGTCACTGCCCCATGTCCTCCAACACCCAAGCCACTAATCAATCTTTGGTCATTATCTGGGTCACATTTGGGGCTGTATTTCTCAATGTCATGAGTCAGGACCACTGAGCACTAAGCTTGTCGTGCTGGTGAAGGCCTCATGCAAGTGCAGTTGTCCAGTGGTGCAGCTAATCCTTATTGGCCATGTACACTTCCCTGGAACTTTCACCAGGATCAAACTATTTGGGGAACAAAGTGAAAAAAAGTGTTTACTGTCAAATGCCATCTTCTGATAACATACACCATTCTTTCCTACGATAGGAATGTAATACCATGATAGGTAAGTACTGCAAAGTCTTATGTGTGTGCTCGTGTATGTGTGTATGTGTTCCTGTGCAATTGTTCTGCATGGGTTGGTGCAGTGTAGATTAGAGTGGTTACTTGTAACCATGCAATTTGCTCCATACTGCTTTGTCATGTTTCTGAATCACAGTATATCACTGTTGCAATATTAGGCACTGCTGCATTGCCCAAATAGTGCTGGCAACAGTATTTTTATGAATCAAAGCCACCGGGCAGGATTCACGAAGGCTTGCACGGAGTGTAAGAGACGTGCAACACTCCATGCAAGCCTCGCGATCCAGGAACAGCCCTAAGCTCCGTGTAAGAGACCAGCTAAAACGTCTCTTACACGGACTAGGCGTGGACATGCTAAATACCTCACTTGCATCCGAAAGGTATGCAAATGAGGTATATTAGCGATCCACGAAGCAGAAACCAGTCCGTGTAGGAGACGTTTTAGCTGCAGAAATGTACTCAGCTGACAACTGAGCACATTTCTGCAAATTCCACAACAGAGCGATGTCAGCTCCAAATAAAGGTTGCATATGACTCAGGCAGCATGCCAATGGCCAAATATGTGGCCATTGGCAAGATAACCCGATGCAAAAATATTAAAAATATATTTTTTTTTTCGGCGATCGCCGATGTTTAAACCCAGCGCAGCCCCGCGCAAACGGGCTGCACTGTATAAAACCATAAAAAAAGAAGATTATAAACCCACAAATGTGGGTTTCATGCAATACATGGAATGACAATGCAGGGACCAACAGACCAAAACCAACATGGCCACCGTGTAGTGGTTGCTAAGGGGGGAAGCTGAGTCTAAGACATGTAACTAAGCATTAGTAGGCAATCTCATGTAAATGAGGGTTCGGATACTGAATCTCACAGTCACATACCAAATGAGCACAGTCTGAGTAGTGTAAGAGATACAAAAGGGGGAGGAATAGAGTAGGAGATAGGTGACATCACAGGGGGGAATGGTAGAAAGAAATGCAGTTCATTGGAGGCCAGTGTAACATGACAGATGACAGGCACAGATCATGGAAAGAGGTGTGCCACTAGATAAGTCATGGAAAGTCAAGAAATGGAAGGTGTACACTGTTACAAAGAGCAAAACCAAGTAAAAAAGACGTGTCCAGACAGCCAAACAGAAGCGACCCACTGAAGGAAGTTGTTTGAAATCTTCTTTATTCCAGGTAAAACAAACGAAAACTTGAAGCACAGCTGCTTCCGAGCTTTTTCAAGTGAAACAGTCAAGTGCTTGTAATAAGTGCTTAAATACACCTACAAAGTAATTATTCAATTAAGCTTTGTCCATAATTTTAAAAAGGCAATGCCTTGCATAAAAAACATGAATTAAGTTCCAAATAGGTTAACGCAATTCTAAGTAAATCAATGTGAATATTCAGGTAAATTAGAATTAATAATTTTTATATAATGCATTCTTCATTACTAGAATTAGGAACTATTTTCCATTAATTTCATAACTTCATATGTGCAACATGTTTAAGATACAAAATCTGATGTTAACATTGTAAACAGTCTTACAAGAAACAATAATGAACATTAAAAACGTTTGAAACATTAAAAAATAAACAATAAATATATCATACTAAAAGTGGGAAGGTATTAAATGATGCCTTATCTAACTATAATTAAAGTCCAGGAACATGCAGAATAAGGGACCTGGGCTAGATCAAAAAGGCTGGTTAAATCTCAAGCTAGATAAAATCAAAGTCTGGCCCTTCTTAATCTTAAAACAGAACTAATGCTCAAAGTCTCATTTAGCCCAGGTAATTTGCCTGCATCCAGCTTGAGTTGCCAAACAAGTATGATATATTTATTGTTTATTTTTTAATGTTTCAAACGTTTTTAATGTTCATTATTGTTTCTTGTAAGACTGTTTACAATGTTGACATCAGATTTTGTATCTTAAACATGTTGCACATATGAAGTTATGAAATTAATGGAAAATAGTTCCTAATTCTAGTAATGAAGAATGCATTATATAAAAATTAGTAATTCTAATTTTACATGAATATTCACATTGATTTACTTAGAATTGCACTAACCTATTTGGAACTTAATTCATGTTTTTTAAGTAAGGCATTGCCTTTTTAAAATTATGGACAAAGCTTAATTGAATAATTACTTTGTAGGTGTATTTAAGCACTTATTACAAGCACTTGACTGTTTCACTTGAAAAAGCTCGGAAGAGTCCAAGTGAAAGCGCTTGTGCTTCAAGTTTTCGTTTGTTTTACCTGGAATAAAGAAGATTTCAAACAACTTCCTTCAGTGGGTCGCTTCTGTTTGGCTGTCTTGACACGTCTTTTTACTAGGTGTACACTATTACCTACACCAAAGTTTCTTGCTGGCCGTGCATGTGCACGTGTGCATGCCATGAAGCACGAGAAGGACAGTGTGCATGCGTGTAAGGCAGTGTGAGCATGTGGGAGCGTGTTGGGAGATATTTAACACTGTTTGCGCGGGTGTGCGCGCGTGTAAGGCAGTCTGAGTATGTTGGAGGCTGTTGGCAGACATGTAACAGTGTTTGCGTGGGTGTACACACGTGTAAACCCGAATAAGTAGATTCTGAACCATGTAAGCACGTGTGCGTGCGTGTAAGCCACTGTGAGCGTGTTTCAGATAGTATGCACGTTGCTCCCCCCTGAGGAAACAGAGAGGAAAAAGGAAGCAACAGAATTAATAGGAAGCTAGCAGGGATAACTGCTGAAGCTAGCAGGTGAAAATAATTAGAAGCAGGCAATTACACAGGCAGAATAGTAGCCCAGCCCAGCACTTAAATCTCTGCAAACAGTAGTGCAGGATGTTTCCATTAAGAGACACTGCAAGACAGGAGTAAGCTAATAGAAGTGAAAACTGAAAAAGCTTCACTCAGAGCAGAAATGTTAGGGGCTGCCATAGCTGTCATAATGAGACATAGGCGACTTGCTGAGGGTGGTGACAATGCAGATGGAGCCAGGCAGCCCACAGTGAGGAGACAGAGAAGAGTGTACAGGCCCAGGGTCACCTACCATGGGTTACATGAGCTGGAGATAGTAGAGCACTATAGAGTAGACAGAGAGCTCCTGCAGCAAATTGTTGAGCTGTGCAGGCCACGCCTCACACACACAGAACCAACAGAGGGGAACCCATCCCAGTGGAAACCAAGGTATGTGTTGGCCTAAGAATACTAGCAACAGGTACCTTCCAGAGACCAACTGGCGATATGATGGGGATATCACAGGCATCAGCCTCCAGGGTACTACACCAGTTCCTGGATGCCACGTCAGCACATGTCGGTGATCATGTATATTTCCCCAATGCCCATGAGGTATTGGCCAGCAATATGCGTCTCTTCCAGCAAATAGCGGAATACCCTGAGGTACTGGGTGCAATAGACTGCACGCACATACGCATCATAGCACCAGCCGGTGAGCGGGGTAGGGCCTACATTAACTGCAAGGGCTTCCCCTCCATCAACTGCCAGGTCGTGTGTGATGCCCAGGGCATAATAATGAATGTGTGTGCTGGCTGCCCTGGGAGTTATCACGATTCCCACATCTGGCATTTGACGCAGCTGTACCAGACATTTGCCAATGGGGACATCCCACACGGACACCTAGTAAGGGATGCAGGTTATGCACTGGAGCCGTGGCTGATGGCACCCATCAGAAACGTACACACACCTGAACAGGAACGCCATAATGAGGCACACGCACAAATGCGTAATGTAATAGAGCATGTGCTTGGGCTGCTCAAGTCACGGTTCCGGTGTCTGGACACATCTGGTGGAGCCTTGCAGTACACACCAACTACATGTACCCAAATTGTCATGGTATGTGCTATGCTACATAATATGATCTTGCGAAAACAGCTGCAGCAGGACCAGCATAGGGCCGGGCCAAACAGCCCCCCACTATTGCCAAGGCCATCACAGGCAGAGCGTGACTCGGAGGAGGAACAACCTGAGCCTGCCCCAGTAGGCAGAAGGAGGCGTGCCCAGTATGCCCTGGCCTTGGCAAAGAGGCAACGCATAGCACATACACTGGCTCAGTAGGAACCCTGGGAATGATACCCCTCTCTGATTCACTCATATAGTAACAGGGATGCCTAACATGACACAACCTGCTCTCAAACATGTACAAGGAGTGTAGTATGTGCATCTGACAGAGGCAGCCCTGCAGCACCACCTGAGGCATGATTGCCATGTGTTAAGCAATGTAACACCATCTAGTATATGCAAACATGCTGGGAAGATATGCGGAGTTTGACATGATGCACCACCTACTAGAGGTGGCGTGCACCTATCATGCCATGCCCCATGGATACTGGCAAAGGCTGTCAGTACCCACAGCATGCCCTGAAAAGGTAAGTCTCAAAACACAAACCCAACCTCATAGGTTCTACAAGGGATAGGAACCTAGATATAATACTACCCATGACAGATGTATAAACAGCAAGATGTGTGCAGTGTAAATGCACACAGTAAGGAGAATGTAGATACCAGTCCTGTAATAGAGAACTGGGCAAGGCTTACATCAGCACCCTAACACTACCAGGTCACACCTCATACTGTGCTGTACAGCCGCAAAACATGGAACAAGCTACAAAAGGATTGTGACTAGCAAGAAATGGCAAGGATAACCACACCCCCATGTTGGTACCACAACAAGAAGCAGCATGGAATATCCATGGTCAAATACCAATGGCTAAAACTGCCTCGCAGTATATAGCCTGCTGCAGACCACTGTCCTAATACCAGGAACAGCACCTGGCCTATGTCGGAATACATGAATATATCAAGCCCCCCAAACCACATTATATTGCTCGACTGAAAATACCCAGACATACACTGGTAGCATTGTACTAGCACCAACACAGTAGGAGAAAATTACCCAGATTCCATAAACCAAAATGCCCAGGAACAATGTACTACTCCCACAAGAGGGGTAAGCATACTGGATGTGATAATCAGCAACATGTGTACTGGATGGCAAGATGAGAAGTGTACCCCTCACTGGTAAGACCAGACCATAGAGTAATCACACTGGATATACACACCCTGACCCCAGTCGCTGGCCAGAATACCACAGTGAAAAACATGTGTAAAGTATAGGTTGCAGCCCTCAAAACCGATGTTGAATCCACAAAAGGCCCTGTGCAAGTGCAGAATATGGGACACACCACAGAACATGTTATACAGGCATTCCATGAACACAGCCAGGAATGCTTGGAGTATGCAATCACAAATAACAACAACACACAATGCCATACACGCAGGCATCTGGCATGCTGGCCTCCAGCCATTACAAAACCATGCAAAAGAATGAGGAAGTTACCACATGATAGAGCAAACATAAAAAGGGAAGTAATCACTGACCAGTAGTATGGCAACAACATATGTCCACACATACAATCCACTAAGTCCAGCCACAACAAGTATAATCTATGAATCCAGAGGCAATGTGACGCCAGTACCAAGTACACAGACAACCACAACACCCCCCAATAAATACAAACATATGTGGTAGATGCATCCATGTATCCAAACCAGAGGTTGAGCTCCAACAACTCAGTACTGTCAACACTAGTCAGGAGGAGAAGGTAACCACATACACCACAAAACCAGTCCCACATAGACCAACCACAACTGTAAACCAAACACATAAACACAGACAAATATTCCCGGAGGCCTTAATTATAAACACACCACACCAACAGAAGCCTCCAAAGTAGATCACAAGCAACCACAACCTTTAAACATAGCACATGCAACGAATAGTACGCAAAGCTGGTGTGCTAAACAGTCACAGGCCCGAAGGAGAAACAACATGCCTGATACAGTCGTAATAGGTATCTGTATAGGCAGACACACAGCTGTCCCACTCTCCAGACTGAACAAGGGAAAGGGTAGAGTAAGCTGCTTGTAGGTTGCCACAAAATGCCACTTAACACAAGTACACAGGTCACCCTAAAGCAAGCAGAAATATGATGCACTCAATGTCCATGCTGGTGTAAATTACCTGAGATGTACCTCCCTGGTCAACATCAAATGAGACATGGATGGTCCCTCCGAGTATGTACCCCAGGGCGGGATGACACTGGCTGTGTGCAGCATCCAACCCTCACCAAGAATGATGCCACAGTACAAACACAGAATGCTCATGTTTAACAGCTGGCACAGTTACAGCTGTCAGTCCAAGAGGGTGTAATGTGTGTCTGATTGAGATGTCAAGCATGACAAGCCATGCTGCTGTTACAGGGATGGCTGTCAGCTGTTACCCGTGTGCGTCTGGATACTGGATAAGGCCTTTGCCACCTCCATAGAGCCGTATGTAGGCAAGGCCAAAAAGACTACCCACCACCCTAGAAAACATAAGTGGTAGGAAACATAAGGGTAATGCTGACCAATGCCAGATGTATAAACTGCAATATGCATGCCCCTGAGGCACTTCCCATTATGGAGAACATTGATGCCTGTCCAGTGACAGAAGCCTGCTGCAGGCCTAGTGATAGCACACCAGCACTACTAGGTTATACCACATACCATGTGTTATGGCCCCAACACCTGCACCAAAACATCAAAGGAGGGGGAGTATCCATATGCAGCACAGGCACCCATATAGCCAGGTAACTGACAATGCACAAAGCAGCGGACACCACCCATGTGCACATAACTGTAGTCAAAACTGCTGTACAGTCTGTAGCATGCGACAGACCACACTCTCACACACAAGATCCCGACCCAGACATCCGAAGACACTGGACAGTATGAATCTCCCACCAAACACCAGACAAGGTACACAAAGTACCACATAGGTGTCAAACCATTATGTATGCAAGGAGTCATCAGGGACCTAGGGACACAGGTCAACATTAATCTGTCATGTGACAGCCACAATGCCAATGTGGCTATGAAGACTGTTGATACTGGACACCGTATCATGAAAGGATTCACATCAACATCAACAGAGGTCACTGTGCCGCTGTACTGTTCCCTTATCAGACCCATAATCTAGTACAATGACTCATATGGGATGTACCATACGTGACACCTGCAGCGGTTCGGAAGACCTCATAGTTACCCCACCAACAGGATAAAGGGTGTGAAAAATATGTCATATGCTGCCTGGCTGTAGACACCCCAGCTGACTGCAGTCACACACTGCCTACACAGAGGCATTTTATGTCTGTTGTACCAGGCCATGTCCAACACAGGAGTAATGGACATGCTACACCACAGGAAATCAAAGCCATTGGAGCTGTGAGAGTCACAGATGTCAACCTCAACACATAATTAAATAAGATGTGCTGGAGGGACAGATACATAACCCATGGGCTCCCCACACCCAGAAACAGGATCCCAATCCATGGTAGGCAGAGCCCCTCACTGACACCCCTCAACAGGAATATTGCCAAGTGGATGGATGACCGTACATGTATACTGGGGGTCCCCACTGTGTTACGACCAGACAGAGGCACAGTGAAGAACCTCATAAATAGCCATAATTGAACATAGCAAGGGGTGGCGAAAGACACACACACTCTAGCTAGGCTTACTAATGGCCTAGGGTGTCTAGACTACTATGAACCCATGAACCTATGAAGATACAAAATGTACAGGACACTAAGGATAATCACAAGGCATACCCAACTGATGGTAGGAACCATGTTGGGCATCCACAGATATGCTCCAAATCACACAGATATTATAAACAACATACCAAACACACACACATATTGCTAACATACAACCTGTCAGGTGCAGTGCAAACACCCCCCCCGAGTGCAAAATACCTATCCCAGCAGATGGTCCCCTGACATTGCAGATGCTGAGGTAACAGCCATCATCTGCAAAGCAGAACACACAGCAGCAAAGGTATGTGATGGTGTCCTGTGCTGAGGCCAACATGGACCCTAACAGTAATGGAATGCAAAATCACACTACTGGCCAATGTCAGCCTTACCACAGGATATGTACCCAAAGAGCAGTGTACAACAACAGTGCTCCATCACAACAAAGGTGTTGCCTGAATGGATACTCCAAACTACCACCCAGGATCCTGACAAGCTTGTTCTGCACAGCTATGGAAAGGATCAGTATGTACCGCAGACAGAAGGCTAATGTGGACCTACTGATACTGGACCCTACACACTGTGGCTGTTGTAACTGCAGAACCGGCCCCTAAACATGTCTGACCAATTTGAAGCAGTCATTAAGGTCATTGATGAGGGCTATGTGGTCCACACAGCGTAGCTGGACCGTGCACATGCTTCTAGACAATACCGTACGTGTTCAGTATGGATATGTTCACCAGCTTAAATATACACCCCTATGTCAGTAGAGGGGTTGCAAAGCAGACCAAGGACAGAACTGACATGGTCAGACATGCCGCATCCATGTCAGACTACAAAGCGGATATGAGTGGCATCCCACAAGGCCTGGTCTTGGCCCCCCACCCCGTTCTGTATACATGTCCCATAGGTATAGGCAACATGGAAGGACTGTGACTGAGCATGTATGCAGAGGAGTACAAACAGCCCACCATATCCGACCCCCAGCTGACACAAGCAACACACAAAAGGGCCACCTACAAACAGACAACTGTAGCCATAGCCATGTCAGCAAGCTAATCGCAGAACTGTGTATAGACAACCACCGTGGATATACAGTAAGTGCCCACAAATTACTACACAGGTGTTAACCCATGAGGTACCTAACATGTAATGTGAGACCTGGGTACAAAAGGTGATAAATATCCTGCACTGGACAAACATGCGTCTGTAGTGTTCGCAGAAACATGTACCATATACCCACCCAAACATGAAGGCTGGCAGATGTAGATAAGGGGAACTCACTCTGGCTCTGCAGCCATCCTCCATCAGCATCACAACTGACTACAATAGCCCTTGTGGGATATACCACAGCAGACACCTCCATTGACTGTAAAGTCCACAACACTACCCCACCAGGGGTAGCAAAGAGCATGAACAGATGCCATGTGTTGCCTGAGTAAACAAACTGCAGCCCCACACACCACCATCCTTCCCAGCTACAGGAAAGCTGTGACTGATGTATGAAGCCATGTCCAACCTGGAATGAATGAACATGTTGCACCTTGTACAATCTGAATGGCAGTGAGCTATGCACATGAGAGACCTGAACCCCAGCACTGACATACATAGGACAAGCTGTACAGAATGATCCATAACACAGAAGGCACCCCCACACTTCAGTAAACTCCTGGTACAGGTCAGCCAGAGTGCCACATATCAACACCCCTCAAGAGGCATCCTGATGAGTGTATGGGAGATGGTAGGCTACCCTGGGTATCACTGTTATGTCAGAGGTAGACAGAGGCACAGTATACCAACCATGACATATGTAATGGCAAACTCCAGTTACAATGTGTGTTGAAGGACAAACACACCCTGTGACTACCATCAGAAATGGCCTATGGAACATCGCTAGTGTTTGGCAATGTCCACCCATGTTGTGGAATACACTAGCAATGTTGGATGAGCCTGGTGTAGGTAGTCCATATCTGAACATATTGCAACATGGTCATATGTGCACAACTGGCCTCTACACAGTCTATTGTGCTCACTATGAAGATGTCAAGCAGTGATAGGACTAAAGCCCAGGATACAGTTCACCACAGTGAAAGTACCGAACCAGTACACTATACGGTACTACAGTGTTAGGTCATTATGAAAGTATGTTGAGAACTGTCTGCAAAGTATCCCATGCAATTCCTGCAGGCACAGTATAATCCCTGTTGTGGCAGATACGAAGCAGTTGAACAGTTAGTACACAACATGACACCCAACACACAATCATAAACGTGTGATAATGTCGAAGGTCACACACACACAAATATGTGGTGGACTTCAGAGTGCAACATATGGAAAGCTCACACTGGGCATGCTCGCACATTTTGATAAATGAGGCATATGTCAGACAACATGCCAAGGAAAGGCTGAACTGGGCATGCTCACACACTTAGGCCATATCTCCGTGTAGCAGTTGGCCACACATATCTGGTATTTGTACGTGTCAGTCCAGGAACCGACCACAACACAGCAATCAGCCCAGTGCACACAGTAAATGACCACAGAGACATAAGTGATATAGTGGATCACCATCATATGCAAACATCTGCCACAGATACACAAGTTGGTCATAGGAACAGGGAATGCTATGGCAATAAAGACCTGCAAGCAGTAGAACAGCACAACAAATGTTGTGCATCCAATTGAACATATGGGTATAGAGGTCAATACTAGGCTTCTTGCCCCAGGGAATGACAGCTCAGCCAGAGTGTGCTTGGCATCTGCATCCCCAGGATAGTAGGCTACCGTGCCACTGTAAAGTAGGTCACAGAAGGCAACATGTGAGCCTAGTAAGCTGTGCCTCTGTCAAGCAGGGGCACCGTGGAGGTCTCAGGGATTGAATGTGCTAAGCCACAGCCATGTTGTCGGTGTGTGCTGTGAGAGGGTTGCTGAGGATCTCTGACAGTAGGTGTCTGTCAATAACAGACTGAGGGGAGCCCTTTCTGCATTCTCTGGATGATTCCACTGTCAACACTGTGTTGTAATGTGTATATGTGAATGAAGTGCCATGCTGGAACTGTCCACAGATGTCCTCCCTCTGTGGGCTACAGCTCTGCAATGTATTAGGTCACTCTGTCTGTTGAACGGCGCATATATGGCCGGTGTACAGCTGACAGGTGTCTTGTTGTGGAGCAGTCATGGGTATATGTGGGATAGCATGACCAATGCAAACTGTACACATGCTCATAGGATGCAATTGTCAAGGATTATGCTGAGTGGCCAGTATAGTCCTCCAGCATGGGTCCTCTGAAGTCATCCACCCCAGTCTACACAAGTGTAGAGTCTGCTTGTGCTAAACACAGTTTGTGTGCAGTGACAACCTTGCCTGGGGGTGGAGATGAGATATGGATGTCCAGGGAAAGGTGGGTATGGTCAGATATCAACAATGGTGGTCTACCTCTGGTGTGGAACAGTGAGTACCCACGTTGCAGATGGACAGGTGCAATATGTATTCACCCATGTGGCTGTGGTGTGTGGTTCTGCCATAGCACATGGACCCACAAATTGTAGTGGCTGTAGGGTAAAGTGATAGAGGCCTGAGTAGTTCTCACACACAATATGCCTGTACCTGATGTTAACAACTGGAATGGTGTATGTGAATACCTGCATATCCTGGCACTGTTCCCAGGGAAGCTAAGTGTGTGTCCTGGATGTGGGTGTGGTGTTCTGGACTGGTTGTGTTGTGTGTTACAGGTCCTGTGGTCCCAAAGCATGGTATAGAACATAACCTGCCAGTGCGATGTGCATATCTGACCCTGACATAGGTGGCTGCAAATGCATATATATGCTATCCCCCACCTGACAGGTAGTACTACATCTACATACCTCTGTAGAAATAAAGATGTCAGCACCCTAGAAATACTACAGGTGCAGAACAAAAGCCCAGTAATTTGGATAGTGTGCTCTGCTAATGCGTCTCCCTCAAGTGTCATAATATAGTTAGGTAGGGGTTCGAATCCTGCAAATGCTCAGTGTGTGTGTGGGTGGGGTTTGTGTGTGTGAAAGGCTGTGAGAGGGAAACGTTCCTTTTGGCAACTGGGAAAACACACTACAGGATGCACATTCCCCTTACTAAACACTGATGATGTCAGCACCCTATAAGTAAAGCAGGAGAAGGGAAGCCTTCCAGTAATGCGAATAGCGCGCTACGCTAATGTGTCCATCTCGAGTGTCATAACGTAATTAGGTAGTGGTTTGAATCCTCCAAATGGAAAGTGTGCGTGTTTGGATGAGGGGGTTACTGTGTGTGTGCAAATTTGTGTGAGGGAAATGTCCCTTTTGGCAACTGGGAGAACACACTACAGGATGCACACTCCCCTTTCTAAACACAGATGATGTCAGCACCCTATAAGTAAAGCAGGAGAAGGGAAGCCTCCCAGTGATACGAATAGCATGTTCTGCTAATGCGTCCGTCTCAAGTGTCATAACATAGTTGAGTACTGGTTTGAATCCTGCAAATGGCAAGTGTGCATGTTTGGATGAGGGGGGTTAGTGTGTGTGTGAGGGAAATGTCCCTTTTGGCAACTGGGAGAACACACTACAGGATGCACACTCCCCTTTCTAAACGCAGATGATGTCAGCACCCTATAAGTACAGCAGGAGAAGGAAAGCCTCCAAGTAATGCAAATAGCGCGCTCTGCTAATGCGTCCATCTCAAGTGTCATAGCATAGTTAGGTAGTGGTTTGAATCCTGCAAGTGTGTGTGTTTGGATGAGGGGGATTAGTGTGTGTGAGGGAAATGTCCCTTTTGGCAACTGGGAGAACACACTACAGGATGCACACTCCCCTTTCTAAACACAGATGATGTCAGCACCCTATAAGTACAGCAGGAGAAGGGAAGCCTCCTAGTAATGCGAATAGTGCGCTCTGCTAATGCGTCCATCTTGAGTGGTATAACATAGTTTGGTAGTGGTTTGAGTCCTGTAAGTGTGTGTGTTTGGATGAGGGGGGTTACTGTGTGTGTGCAAATTTGTGTGAGGGAAATGTCCCTTTTGGCAACTGGGAGAACACACTACAGGATGCACACTCCCCTTTCTAAACACAGATGATGTCAGCACCCTATAAGTACAGCAGGAGAACGGTATCCTCCCAGTAATGTGAATAACGCACTCTGTTAATGCGTTTTTCCCAAGTATCGTAATGTAGTTAGCTAGGAGTTTGAAACCTGTAAATGGCATGTGTGTGTGTGTTTGGATGTGGGAAGTTTGTGTGTGTGCATTTCCGTATGAAAAACATTTGGCAATCAGGAGATCACACTACCTGATGCACATTACCCTTTCAAAATACTGATGTTGTCAGCAACCTATAAGTATAGCCAGAGAAGAGGAACTATCTAGTAAACCGAATAGTGCGCTTTGCTAATGCGTCTCTCTCACGTGTCATGACTTAGTTAGGTAGGGGAATGAATCCTGCAAATGGCAAGTGTGCATGTGTGTGGGGGTAGTAGGGTGTGTGTAAATGCAAGTGTGAGCGAACAGATCATTTTGGCAAATACTGCAATACACCAGATGCTGCATACTCCCCCAGTAAACACAGGGGATGTCACCACACTATCAGCACAGCCAAACAGGGCTAGTTGGGTAGTAATGCCAATAGTGTGCTCTGCTACTGTGTCTATTACCATTGTCAGAGTACAGATTTTGGTAACCCACAACTGTCACGTGTGGTTGTGTCACACAGTATGACCTTGTGTGGGTGTTTGTACATAATAATGCATGCCATTGCCTAAACCAGCAATGGCATTGCACACATGATGTATGTGTGTGTGACACATACACATAAATACCTGTGACCTGCAGTAGTTACCATGTCTGACACATGCTTCAAGTGGATAAATGGTATTTGCAATGTATACCAATATGATTGTGTCTTACTGTGCAGGGTCCGCACGTGGTATGTCTCTATACAGTGTGGGTGTCTATGGTGAAAGACCTACAGCAGGGGATACACATCTGGTCTGGGCCATATGGTGTACATGTAGTCGATGTACAGGTGCTACATGTTCCCACCTGTTGTGGTAGTGGTAACATGTCATTCCACTGCAATTCGGTGACCACATGCTGTGAACCCTTCAACTAGTGCATTGTAGCTACAGTAATGCTCACACACAATGTTTGGCTGGCTGCAGTCCGGCCATATAAACACAGTTCTTGAGACTGTCATATTGCCAGTGTTGTTATGGAGGATAGGTGGTCTTCCTGTGTATGGGAGGGTTGTGTGTGCCAGGCTATGAACCAGATGGCAGTCCGACACACTGTTAGCTGCACATGAGTAGGCCCTGATGGTTTGTGCTATGCCAACAACCTGGAGGTGTGTGTATTTGTGTTACCTTGGGATACCACCCCCCTATCCATGTGTGTTACATGTGTAGGGGATGACAGGCATGGTATGGGGCATAACCTGTCAGTGATGGGTAACACCTGTGAGCCATGAATCATGAATCTGGTACTGCACAGACATTGCAGTTCACCGTGCTGAGGGCAGTGTCTGGTGCATGCATCTTCCGGTGTACACTGCTGTTGTTGTGTAGCAGCACTGTTAGTGTCCTAACCTGTGTGATACCCACAAAGGTCGCTATGTAAACCATGTCCTGCAGCATAAGGCAGTATGTGTGTACCAAGGAACTTTGCCATTATACATCGGGCCATGGGTGTCACATGCAAGATGACCCTTGCACATCATTGTGG